>NC_069125.1:12104116-12404116 GCF_026914265.1 Mya arenaria | reverse complement strand
GGCACTTTAAAAGCAAAACAATAATGCTTAAAGGGGTTAGACACTAGATGGTCCCAAAATCGGCCAAAAATTCTCAGCTGAGTTTACTCTTATTAGGATAGCGCATAATGGTTTCCCAGTTTAAAGTATTAAAGTATTTTAAGCATGTGAAAGTCACATGATAAGTGCAGATACATTTACCGACATTTAAAAAAAAATAGCTGGTATTCTTGTGATAGACAAACCCAGATAATTTCAAATTGGAAAAATATGCGAAAGATACATGTGTCATAAGTGATGTAATACATCAGTTAGTAAGATTCAATGCGTTGTATACAACGATATCAATTTTGTGTAAGTTTTTGACAATTTTCTTTTTTTTTGCAATTGTATCATCTGGTTTCTAGTCCTTTTAAAGTAAAAGGTAATAGTTATCCATGAAAGCAGTATTCAAGTTTGTAGATATAGAAGTTCTAAAACAGAATTGGTGTTTAAAGCATACAGTGCAGTATAACTGCAGAACAAAACTATTTACAGGTTACAGCACACTATTAAGCTAGGTTACATTACACCATTATACCTAGGTTACATTGTTCTATTACAGCTGCAGCATCTTCCTGAGAGTGTTATTGTTGAGACGACTGAGTACAAGTGTCTTCAGTCACAGTTTTCCGTGCTCTACAATGAGAGTTTGCAGATGAAGACGCTGCTTGATGAGTCAAGGACACTGGTTCTTACCAACAAGAATGCACACCTCCGCCAGATTGAACAAATGGAGGTCAGTGTTATGGCAGAACTTCTTGAATTTGTTTCATTTTTAGCTATACTATCGTAGTATAACAAGACTGTACTACTCTCCCCAGCGCTCGCGCCAGGTTTTAGGTCAAGATGGCATTTTCACTTATAACTCCAATACCCATCATTTATTTCACTTAATGCTTCACACAGTTGTTTGGGACCATCACACAGGTTACATAACTTATCCGAAGTACAAATAATGGCTCCTGATTGATTTGGAACTTAAATTTAAACTTTTCAAGTTTTTGTCAGGTAAGTTTTAGGGCAAGTTGGGGCTTTTACTTATAACTTATATACCTTCTATTCAATTGACTTAATACTTTACACATTATTGACAATCATCTTACAATTAAACTACATAACACCATTTCATCCTTAATATAAATTATGGCCCTTGATAATTGACTTAGGAACTTAGATTAAAGTTTTAGAGCACAATGTGTTTGGTTAAAGTTTTAGGGCAAGTTGGAATTTTCACTAATTACTTCTATACCCTTCATTCAATTGACTTATTACTCCACATAGTTGTGAACAGACATCACACAATTAGGTTACACAATTATATATTATCCTTGTAATTAAGGCCCTTGGTCAACTTAAAAATTTTGGTTAAAGTTATACGGTTCATTCAATGGCCTTTATTCTCTGCACAGTAACCATTACACAATAAGTTTACAGAACATCATATCAACTCTAAAAACAAATTATGGCCCTTGATTTACTTTTTTATTGCTTTTGACAGGCACATTATTATATCTTATACCAGGTTTTAATAATGTGTACTTAATAACTTTAAACATGGTTGCTATATTGTGACCAAACTTGGTATGAAAAAGAGTTTGTAGAGGACTTCCATGGGATTGCATTTTAGGATCAAGGCTAAGGTCACTGTAACTAAAAATAGCAAAAAAAAAGAGTTGAAACTGAATCTCACAACAAAGGCTGAAAGTCAAGACAAACCGCCCTGTATTCAAGCACGCTGTCCTCAGACAGGTCTTATGGGTACTGAAAATGAAAATACTCATTTACTATTTGCTAGAGTAGAGAATGACCTTGGTACTATTTTGCTAGAGTGATGAGTTGAGCAACCAGAAGAAGCTGCGCACGGAGGTGATCCAGCTAGAAGATGCCCTTGGTCAGGTACGCAAGGCCTATGAGATGTTAAGGATTGAGTTTGAGCAGACGCTCGCCGCACACGAGCAGACAGGTAATCAATATGTTTGAATTCTATGAGGCGTTATATGATCTTTTATTCATTTTAAACAATTAATGACAAAGAATCTTAAGATAATAGATATCATTTATGTTTTGGGAAAAATACTTACAATACTTACCAATATATTGGACTTGCTTGTTTAATAAATCTACTCGGCATTCTTGTCAAATTTGATTATGTAGTGATTTCTTATCCTTTGAGAGCATAGAATAAAAAACAACAATTTTCACACACAAAAGTGTCAGAAGACAATATGTACATGTGTAGAAAGGCCAGTGTAGTACTGGATTTAGTTCATGCAAAAGACCCACTTTTAACTTTTATAACACAACAACAAACAAGCTTTGAAGTCTGCTGGAGATGTTTTTGCATCTAACAGTTTGTAAAACCTTTTGAAACTGTGGCTCCAGGTTCGATCAACCAGGACATATGTAAACCCCTTCTTACTATATTTACAACAACAATAGGCAAGCTTTGTTTTCTGCTCGAGTTACAGTTTTGCTTCTTACAGTTCTTAAAACCTTTCGTAACATTGGCTTCAGGTTCGATCAACCAGGAGATGCGTAACCTGATCCAGTCTCTTCAGAAGCACAACCAGCAGCTCAAGGCCGAAGCCCAGCGGAACAGGCGCAAGGTCAAGGAATGCCAATCTGAGATTAATAAGGTACGCCATTAATGTGATAGCTATTAACCAAGCCAAAATAGTATAACACAAACCTGTTAACTTGGTGAGGTTCTGGAAGTTTAGAAAGTCCGAGTGGAACATACGCTAGGTCAAGGAATGCCAATCGGAGATAAACAAGGTACGCAGTTAATGTTATAGCTATGTACCTTCACTGTAAATTTGATAACTATGTACCGAGCCAAAACAATATAACACAAACCTGTTAACTTGTTGAGGTTCTGGAAGTTAAGAAAGTCCAAGCGGAACATACGCTATGTCAAGAAATGCCAATCAGAGATAAACAACGTATGCCGTTATTGTGATAGCTATGTACCAAGCCAAACCAGTAAAACACAAACCTGTTAACTTGGTGATGTTCTGGAAGTTAACAAAGTTCCAGTGGAATATAGACAAGGTCAAGGAATGCCAATCTGGGATTAATAAGGAATGCGGTTAATGTGATAGCTATGTACCAAACCAAACCTGTTAACTTGGGGAGGTTCTGGAAGTTTAGAAAGTCATTAGATGTATGCATATTCTGAGATCCTATGGAATGGATGCTATGTCAAGAAATGTCTGGCTGAAATTAACATGATAGGGGGCAAATCAAATCTTTAGATTTCTGTATATGTTTATGGAAATGTTATCATATAAACCATAGGCCACCTAAAATAACATGAAATACCGAGAAAGGGTAGGATTCTTCAAATGGTAAACAAATATAATTTTATGATGTTGTCCTAAGATATTACAATACATGTTTTTAGACTTTAAATTATCCTGGGCAGACTGTACATGTACTACTCAGTAATAATCAAACTCAGATATTGACTGTGTTTTGTTTATGCTGCAGTTGAAGGAGAAAATGGAAGAGCTACAGGGTGCTAACAAGGATGCAGGTGGAGAGGAAGGGGGCAGCTCTGCGACAGGGGAGGGGGGTAGGGCCAAGTCACCCCGTGGGGAGGGCTCCGAACCCTTTGTCTTGC
Source organism: Mya arenaria (assembly GCF_026914265.1). Taxonomy (NCBI): domain Eukaryota; kingdom Metazoa; phylum Mollusca; class Bivalvia; order Myida; family Myidae; genus Mya; species Mya arenaria. The sequence continues at coordinate 12,400,473 of NC_069125.1, read as the reverse complement.
CACGCGATGACGACAATGACGACCTCGAGAAAGAACGGGAGAAAGGGAAATCCGATGCCGAGATCTTTAAGGACCTCAAGGCTCAGCTGAAGTAGGTCCAGAATCTATGCAACCCTTTCTGAACTTAAATACAAAATATACATTTTAGAGTGACTTTTGTGACCTTCAATTACAAACAGCCCAAAAAATAACAGAATTGCTTGCATGTGTGACATTATATAGACATATTCACATTGGTGACATCATACAGATATATTGACATGATTGACCCTATACAGACATGCTAGCATGTGACTTTATTCTGACATGATTGACAATATCCAGACTAACTGACGTTGGTGACATTGTACATATAAATTGACATAAGTGATATACAAACATATAAGGTTGTCATTATACTGACACGGGTGACATTGTAAAGACGTACTGACAAAAGTTACATACACACATGATGACAAGAATTACATTATACAGACATGGGTGAGATTGTACAGACATACTGACATTGTACAGACATACTGGCATTGTACAGACATACTGGCATTGTACAGACATACCGACATTGTACAGACATACCGACATTGTACAGACATACTGACATTGTACAGACATACTGGCATTGTACAGACATACTGGCATTGTACAGACATACCGACATTGTACAGACATACTGGCATTGTACAGACATACTGGCATTGTACAGACATACTGGCATTGTACAGACATACTGGCATTGTACAGACATACTGGCATTGTACAGACATACTGGCATTGTACAGACATACTGGCATTGTACAGACATACTGGCATTGTACAGACATACTGGCATTGTACAGACATACTGGCATTGTACAGGCATACTGGCATTGTACAGGCATACTGGCATTGTACAGACATACTGGCATTGTACAGGCATACTGGCATTGTACAGACATACTGGCATTGTACAGACATACTGGCATTGTACAGACATACTGGCATTGTACAGACATACCGACATTGTACAGGCATACTGGCATTGTACAGACATACTGGCATTGTACAGACATACTGGCATTGTACAGGCATACTGGCATTGTACAGACATACTGACATTGTACAGACATACTGGCATTGTACAGACATACTGACATTGTACAGACATACTGGCATTGTACAGACATACTGACATTGTACAGACATACCGACATTGTACAGACATACTGGCATTGTACAGACATACTGGCATTGTACAGGCATACTGGCATTGTACAGACATACTGGCATTGTACAGGCATGCTGACATTGTACAGACATACTGGCATTGTACAGGCATGCTGACATTGTACAGGCATGCTGACATTGTACAGACATACTGGCATTGTACAGACATACTGGCATTGTACAGACATACTGGCATTGTACAGGCATGCTGACATAAGTGACATACAGACATATAATAAGTGACGTTTTACAGACATACCGAACTGATAGATTTATGATCATTAATGATGGGTATAAATCTATGAACCATAACATCTATTCATCATGGCAAGCCATGTAACACCTAGGGAAGGTAAAAAATATAATTGTCAATCTATTAAATTTTTAAAAAGAACTACTATTTTGTATAAATAGATATAAACTAAATGAATTACATGATGAAATATTAATGATTGATACTACCTTGTGTTTGTGCTGTCAGGAAGTCTCAGGATGCACAGAAGGAACTTAAGCTGCTACTCGACATGTACAAGGCTGCACCAAAGGAACAGAGGGATAAAGTACAGGTACACCGCCCTCCATATAACATGTGGCACAATGAAGGAATTGCTTTTTACTCTAATTATTATGCCTTTTTGTGTCTCCTTAATGCGCACATGGAAGAAACATAGGGATTATACTTTCATTTCCAATCAGTTACTTCTGAACATTTGTTGTGGAGTCTGCAAAACTTGTATGCACATTTGGCATGGTCTGTAGTTGACCGACCCCTATTGAATTTTGAGTCAAAGGACAAGGTCAAGATGACCTTAACTATAAATATTAACCGTGTTTAAAATCAATAAATTGCAAAATTTTGTGTGTTAATTTTTTTTAATTGTTTTTTTTTTTCTTTGTATGGAAATTGGGAATGTTCATAAGATGGCCCCTTATGATTTTGGGGTCAAAGGTCATGATCATAATGACCTTCGCTAAATATATATGGGTGCTACCAACAGGCGACACATCCAAAAATGTGAAAATTGAGTTTAGTAGAAAAGCTTATAAAGCTATAAGCCTATAGTCCAAGAATGATGAAATCATTATGATAAAGCATATTTGGCAGTCATATTTTAACATGTATATGAAGAAAAATAATGAATAAGTTTATAACAATTATAATGATTATCTTTTGGAGGTTTGTAACCAGAAATATTGCTTAGTCACTCATGAATTATGCCCCTTAAAATGTCAACGTAATGTGATTTTCAGTTGATGGCTTGTGAGAAGCGTCTAAACAAGGAGATAGATGATCTGAGGCAACACATCAAGAAGATGCAGGAGTCCGAGAGACGGGAACGTAAGAAGCTGGCTGAAGAGGACGCTCTTCGTAAGATCAAGAAACTCGAGGAGACAATACAGGACCTACAGAAAAATCTTGCCACACAGAAACAGGTATGGTGAGCACTTGAACTGGGATATATTACTTCTCACTTTATACTTATGTACTGAAGAAATGTCTAAATACATCATCATACAACCTGCTTTAAAGAGACTCGCTCATGGTTTGTAAAATGCACTTTTTATGTAAAAAAACAAAATGAAATCAAGTTTAGCAAATCATTAGGAGTGTCAAAACTAAGATACTGACAGCTTGAACCCTTTAACAAATGTTGATATTCATTCAAATAATGTCTTTGAATACCACAATTTTGAATACAGTAATGCTATTCAGCAAATAATTTAGGGCGATTGGTTGATGAATATTAACACTTGATGTTTCCAATGTATTCCATAAAGCTTAAAATATACAAAAGCTACTATAGAAGACCATGTGGCTCAGTGGTGAAGGGTCTGTTTCCTTATAAAATCTTGACTGTATGGGCATGGGTTAGCTCCCCACTACAACCACACTATTTTTTATACTTTGATTGTATTTTGCTGCAATTTCGGTAAAACAGAGGAAAATAATTATAAAATAAGTGTTTTCAGATGCATTATCAGGAAAAATATTTTTTGGTCCAAAATCATGAGCGTGTCAAGTCCCTTTAATGCCGGAAGATTAAGTTACTTGGGGACAATGGCATTATGAAAGCTTTACTAGCCATAAAAAAGATGCCTATATCATTAGTATGTACAGATATAGATGATTTAAACAGTGTAAAATCAAGCCATTTTAAACCAATTTTGTTGAATGAATCATGAATAATTTAGAATGACAAGGTGCTTTATTGTATGTATAGAGGTAAACATAATGATGCTGTACATATGTATGAATGTGACTGTTGAATATACATGTACTGTTTTTATATCAGCGTGAGGATGTTTTGCTGAGTGAGATGGACGCCACGGGGCAGGCGTTCGAAGACATGCAGGAACAGAACACGCGTCTCCTTCAACAGCTACGTGAGAAAGACGATGCAAACTTCAAACTTATGTCAGAGGTAATGTCCACAAATATAGTGACATTAAAGGCAGTCCTTATAGATATTAGTGTTTAAAAACAATAATATACTGCTTAATTGTCTAGATTATAGAGCATTTCCCAAAAGGTGAAATTCCGTGAATTATCACTGATAATACTGACTGTTTTAAGTTTATATGCGTAAAGTAAAAGATAACTACTGATTGACTGGTTGTGTGGTTTTAGTGTATCAAGATAAAAAACCAGACTGGTTGAATGTATGCAGCGTATCAAGGTTGACCAAACTGGTAGTGTGTTTTCAGCGTAACAAGATAACCAGACTGGTAGTGTGTTTTCAGCGTATCAAGATAACCAGACTGGTTGTGTGTTTGCAGCGTATCAAGGGTAACAAGCCTGATTGAGTGTTTTCAGCGTATCAAGGGTAACCAGACTGGTTGTGTGTTTTCAGCGTATCAAGGGTAACCAGACTGAGTGAGTGTTTTCTGTGAATCAAGGATAACCAGGCTGGTTGTGTGTTTTCAGCGTATCAAGGGTAACAAGCCTGATTGAGTGTTTTCAGCGTATCAAGGGTAACCAGACTGGTAGTGTGTTTTCAGCGTATCAAGATAACCAGACTGGTTGTGTGTTTTCAGCGTAACAAGATAACCAGACTGGTTGTGTGTTTTCAGCGTATCAAGGGTAACAAGCCTGATTGAGTGTTTTCAGCGTATCAAGGGTAACCAGACTGGTAGTGTGTTTTCAGCGTAACAAGATAACCAGGCTGGTTGTGTGTTTTCAGCGCATCAAGGGTAACAAGCCTGATTGAGTGTTTTCAGCGTATCAAGAGTAACCAGACTGGTTGTGTGTTTTCAGCGTATCAAGGGTAACCAGACTGAGTGAGTGTTTTCTGTGAATCAAGGATAACCAGACTGGTTGTGTGTTTTCAGCGAATTAAGGGTAACCAAATCCAGAAGTTACTGCGCGAGGAGAAGGAGGTCCTCGGGGAGCAGGTGTCCACCATCCATCTCCAGGTTGAGGCTCATATCCTTGTGGTCCGTAAACTAGAGGAGAAGGAACGTGTCCTTCACAACAACATCGCCACTATGGAGAAGGAAATGGCGTAAGTAATGCTGTGGTGCACTTGTTAACCAGATTTTCACAGAGTAAAATCTTGTTATTAGAATGACATATGTCATTGTTCAGGCCAAGGGTGGCATCAAACTCTCCTATGGTATTGAATAATTTTGATTAGGATTGCCATAATATATAGTAACCAAACTTGGTATATATGAAGAGTTTATGGAGATCTTTCATAGGATTGTGTTTTGGGCCCCTAGGGTCAGGGTCAAGGTCAAGGTCACTGGTACTTCAAAAAAGAAAAATGCTTGTTACTGTATAACTTAAATAGTAAGGGCTGACATATTATGATCAAACCTGTTTTAGAATATACTTTGAATAAGTTTTGGTTTGTAATGAAAGACTCTCAGCTCTGTTTCACTTTCTGTTTACTATTGAAGTTGAGGCAACTATTATGGTAATATGCCACCACATAAAAGGCTTCCCCATTTAAATACAGCCTACCTCAGAAAGGTGCTTTCAAATTGGAGTGTCCCCCATTTTGAATTTTTTTCAACTTGTTGTGGAAAAAACAAGCAGGAGTCCTTATAGATTTTATTAATTTTGCTTTCCCGTGGTGAGTTGTATGTTTAAATTGGCGATTTCATATTATGTAATAGACCGAAGCATAATATAATTTTGTACATGAACAGGTTAACTCAGCAGGCCATGGAGTTGCACAAGCGCAAAGCAGTGGAGAGCGCCCAGACTGCCGCCGATCTCAAGCTTCATCTGGACAAATACCAGGCCCAGTTACGTGAGGCTCAGGTGGCCGTCGCAGAGAAGACTGGTGCCATCGAGCAGGAAGCTTACAAGTACAAAAGAACGCAGGTACACACTTAGGGTTTAATCACAGCATTGTTGAAGGTCACTCTAGGAATTTTGTTGAAACTGCTCTATAGTCCAAAACACTCAGTGATGTACAATAGTTTTGATATGGGAGTGTTTATAAATGAAGAAAATCATCAAAATTATAATGATTCGCCAAAAATAAATAAAAATTACTTGGAGTCTGCTTTTTTTAAGTAAATAATACAGTCCTTTTGTAATTATGCAAAATAAAAATGTCATTATTAGTGGTTAGTTTCATATAAATGAGTCAAATTGTTCTTGATATAAGGTAGAATAAATCTTTTGGAAACAGGACTTGCTTACAAGTATTAGAAAAAAGTAGTACAGCTAACTAGTGCTAAATATTCAATTTGATAATAAGTTAAGATCTTCCTTTGCACACAATGTTTCAAAATGTGAAGTTTTTACTGAAAACATGTATGGTACAAGGTTTGGTTAGCTTGCTACAAGTGTTAATTATGTGAGTTCTCAACAGACTTCTTTTTTTTTTTTGTAATGTAGGAGGAGATAGCAAAACTACAGCGCAAGTTGGAGCGAAGTAAGAAGATTGAGATGGCTGGAGCCGCAGACGAGGTGCTCATGGCTGAGATTGCCGAGTATAAGGTAACTAGTAACTACATACTGGGGCCATATTATCAAATCAAGTATCGTATGATTATTTTTTTTCTTTCAAACTACCGGTAATACTTCTGAATGGTTTGATATCAATTAAGAAAGGGCTTATTGATCAGTTTATTTCATTTTGCAAGGAAAAGGTTTGGTTATATTTGTAAGTCTCTGTTGCAATATTTTGTTTAAAGCTGTTTGATAAGATGATCACAATGTCACTGATTTCACTTAGAATTAGATTTTACGGCTGTTTCCATTAGAATTAGTTTTACCTCTGTTTCACTAAGAATTAGGTCTTACGGCCGTTTCACTCGGCTGTTTCACTAAGAAATATGTCTTACGGCTGTTTCACTTTAAATTAGGTCTTATGAGTGTAACAATGCAGCTTGTTGGGGTATAAATCAAATGCATTGATAACCATTGTTTTGATGAAAGCTATTCCTTCTAAACATACAACCCAACTCAGGAAAGCAAAATAAAGAATTTCTGTTTGTGGAGGTTCCTGCTGGTTTTTCAACCAGTTAAGGCTGAATAAATTGAAGCAAGATGGTTTAGTTTGGAAGTGCCTTCCTGTGGTGGGTGGTATGTGAAAATGAAATTGCCATATACATTCAGTTAAACTCATATATTTTACAATGATTGTGAAACAAGAGATTGCAAAATTATATAAATCACTCGCGTTGGCATGAGTTTACACGAGAGTGTGATCTTGTGTTGTGGGGGGAACCCAAGTACCTGGAGGAAACCCACTTGTCTGGCTTGGTGACCACAAACCAAACTCATATGCATACAGGCTGAGAATCGAACCCAAGTCGCATAGGTGCCCTCATACAAAAATATATTGAGTTTATGTCCAGGGATATGGTGTGACAATGAATTGTTTCACAATAACAAATGTTTATATCATGGCATTATAACTTACACACAAATTTCTCACTTCAGGAGCAGTTGACATGCCCCTCATGTAAGGTGAACAGAAAGGACGCAGTGCTGACCAAGTGTTTCCACGTATTTTGTCTCGAGTGTCTCAAGACAAGATACGAGACTCGACAGAGAAAGTGCCCCAAATGTAACGCAGGGTTTGGGGCCAATGACTATCATAGACTCTATCTGACTTGATAGATCTGTTAGATCTGAAGAAAATTGTTTTTATTTGGTGGTACCCAAAGTTCATATTTATACTTCCGTAAAGTGGTCACATTACAAATGATTTACACTCTAAATGACTGAATTAAAGGCATTGATGCCAAAATCAGCTGATTCAGAGGGATTCGTCAGCGTTTTATAAGGTTGGACATCAAACATTTTAATGTCAAGTGTAATGTGAATGGTATTGTACCTTGTGTTCAATGATGTATAGATATCTCCTCTTTCAATAGAGCCAGCATTTACGGCCACTCAGAACTATGGTTTCTATGAAGTCATGTCCAGGGTTGTCGCAAAGCTTGCGTTTTAGATATTTCTACTCTTTATTATGTTTCTCTGTTTGGATGCTGTTTCGCTTCTTTATTAAGTAGGGATTAATGGAGACAGCAACCTTAGTTTAAAGCTGCACTCTCACAGATTGAACATTTTTAAACTTTTATTTTTATTTTTTGTCTTGGAACAAGCCGATTTTTGCGAAAATGCATGGAAACTGGTTATATAAGACTACAGACAAAAAAATAGAATGCTGATTTTTATATTTAAGTTCAAAAATTGATGTTTTATGCATTTTTCTTAAAAGCCATAAAACATTCAGATCAGCAATCTTTTATCATTGGTTTGCTGATTTTTATGCAAAAATGTGCTCTTTTCAAGACAAAAAAATAAAAAAAGTTGTAAAAATGGTATATCTGTGAGAGTGCAGCTTTAAAGTGTTTTTTAAAATTAAAATGTTATCTCAAAGAATTTGTTAGCGAAAGAATTTTAGAAATCAACTAAAAATGGCTTGAGTTCTGGGCATTTTAATATCTCTTGCATGGGGATGCTATTGTTCGGCTACGTTTTAGTCAATATTGTGTTCAGGAAATAAGTATTGCGCATGTAAACCATTTTAGAAGATGAGAGAGGTATAGGTGTCCGCCTCACACGGAAGAGGTTGTGGGTTCGATCCCCATGAGGAGAAATTTCTCATGGCAGCTCAAACCAGTACAGGGGCCATGATTACATTCTTAAGTGTGTGTGTCTAAACATAGACTCAGAAAATCACCTTTATTATATTAAAAATCATCTTTTTCCATTTGTTTTACACAAATTTAGGTAAGGAATTGATCAATTTAAATAGTAATAAAATTCATCCAATTTCATCATCAATTCTGAACAAGAAAGAAAATTACAATGAAATGATTTGTCGTTATGCCACTTGAGTCTGAACTCAGACTTGAGATTGTCACATTCGTCACAATCAAGCAAAAGGAAATATTAAAGCATAAACTTATTAACTTAACCATTATGGATTAAGAAAAAAGGTGTTTTGATGAAATAGATATATTAGTTTTAATATTGGTGAATGTCCTTCAAACATGTTTCCGAATGTGAATGATTTCCATTATTTGTTTTGGAAAAGGTATAGGATAAATATTGTTAACATTGATACAGAGAAAATGTTGTGTTTTGTATGTGACCAGTTAGATTTCCACAATACTACATTCATGAAGAGCGATTGGTATACATGGTTTTATTTTATTGCATTTTGTCGATGTGCGATTTTTGATGAATAAATTATTTTTAAATGATTATCAGTCTGTTTATATTTACTGTAATTACGGGCTCAGTCAATGGTAGTCGTATACATGAAATATACACATTCTGATGAAATATCCAAAGAAAGATAGATTAAATACAGCCCATCTCGTGAAGCAACTCAAGTTTAATTTCCAACTTGGTGGAAAATTTCCTTTTCTTAAGTTGTATTCAAAGAAAATTAACAATGTTTGAAAACCAAAAATATGAAAATGGTCTCAACTATAAATGCATATATGAATACATTAAACAAAATTAGTAATGGTCTTGGTCTCAACTGTAGTCTTATATGTAGTGTTTTAGAGTTGTATTTATTGATCTTAGTTTAAATTGATGTCAGTGAAGTGTATGATTGCAAACATAATTAAGAGTTAAGTCATAAAATTTAACTGCTAAAAATTACTACGCGATCTACTTGCAGCGGATTAAACGTACCACTTTTCAAATCAAATCAAATCAAATTTTATTTTCAGTCGGTATGACATAACAGAGAAAACATTAGCTATGAATAGCTATTGACCTACTACATATATATATATATTATTACAAGCATATATCTATATAAAATATTTAAGTATTAAAACGATTGAATCTAATTAAGAATTAGCACATTATTAAGACAAGATATAGATATCACATACTAATACATATGTACGTATAAAATATTAAAATATGTAAGAAATTGTACCTAACTAAAAGTAAATTAGCACATGATTAAGACAAAAATACAGATATCACATACAGTATACACATTTAAAAACTGGGATGCTGGCGCTAATCTTGACCGTAGTCTAAAAAGATCTTAAGATGAAAATTTATAAAAAACTGAGAAGAAAAAATAGCACAAGTGTGCGTGTCTTAAAAGGATACTAAAACACATATCAGCTTGAATCAGATTCAAGATGACCTGATTAGCACCAGCCTCTCAGAAGTTGCAGCAAACATTTATGATCGCTTCCGTGCTCAAAGTTAATTCATGTCGGAAATGGTCATATTCATTATTTCTATGTAAATAAAGGCCCGTGCAATAATCTCAAGTTTCATATGTTGGCATGTCTGGTTTTAAAATTTCAAAGTCACAATCGGGTTAAGTAGATATCCATTTGTTAGTACAAAGACAACAATAAAGTACAATAAGTTAGTTTTCAATTCGAGGATAGGTTTACCGCTTTAATCATATTCACTGAGTGCACTCGCATTTCTTGAGAAAATATATACTGATATACTACGATCACATATTAGTCTGAAATGTCTATGAATCAATCTCAATATCACTGGAATTTTCAATTAATAACTGTTCATGGAATACCCGAGAATGAAAATGTTGAACAGTTGATGCTGCAGCGGTTTAGTTTGAGCGTTCAGCAGCTACCGCCTAGACTGTCAACAGTGGTTGCAGTTCCACCAACACAGGAAACAACCGAAGTGGTTTACAATTTACCAGAACCAAATCTTCCTGCATGAGTGCGATGCATGCAAGGATTTACATCTGGATTAATGTGCAAAATAAAAACTGGATTGATATTCAAAACTGCATGAATTAATTTGAAGTCACCAAGTCATTTATACTTTATAATTTATACTTTATAATTCATTTCTAAACAACATGTCTCTATACATTATTCTAGTTCATTGGACGTGTCAGTTGAAGGATACCACAGTATGCATTTCCTAGACATAAACTGATTTTTCTTATATTAGTTTAAACGTGAAACAAACACGATGGTGTTCGTCGGTGGTGGATCATCTTTCGTGCCGGACTATCTTTTAGAAACGATCATCGACGACAGGTTTGTTTCTTTAACCATTTTTGACGAAAGTTGTCGAAAAAATCATATTCAGTCAACAATGAACTTAAACCATCTATTAACTCATCGTACTCCCACCTTGAATCAAATTGTGTTAACAAATTTAAATAAATGAGCATCAATTTCGTACAATATCAACGAGGATAAATAATTATTTCAGCTACCAATCGAAATTGTATAAGAACTTTCAAATCCGACCAATCAGGAAACTGGAAATATAGCAAGTATCACTAAGTGACTTACTTAAGCATTCTCAAAACGACCTAGATAATACAGATCTTGCAGTATATATCCTTTCAAATACCGCTACCGTACATCGACGCGCTACCGTAGCCGCCTAATGCAGACCAATTTTTCAAGGGTGCTGGTTACCGCTACTGTTTTACTGTAGGAATACTGTAGACGACTGAAACGTACTGAAAAAGTAGGTACGTCCAGTTCCACAGCCGCAAAATGCACATTTTCCACAAATTTGTGGTACGTTTTTCATTAAAATAAGAAGGATTGTGAATTTTAAAAACAGCATTAATACGCTATGGTACTTTGTCTTAGAAACAGTTACTACACTACGGAATTTCTTTCAAATATAATAACCATGCAAAAATAGCAACGGTATTTCTTTAAAAATCGTCATTCAACATTATTCGCCTCTGGCTTTTATAAATTTGCTTTAATAAAACAGCATGGTTATGCTTTTCCTTGTATCAGAAGTACGCTGTGGTATCACTGTTAAATTTAAGAAATGAGCAAAACTGCGCAGTGGTATTACTGTGATATTTGTTTTACGGACTGTGTGTTAACTTCGATAAGGTAGACATTTCATGTTTGAATTAAACTAAATCAGTCACTTAAGTGCACTTTGGTAGCGTTCTTGAATCTAGAAGTATGCAAAACTACGCAGCGGTATTTTCTGTATAAACATAATACGTAATCAACATAGCACAACCCATTTCAAAGGCGACGTTGCCTTTGAAGGTCATTTAACGCTAGTAAAGCTTCCTTTTAAAACTGTTGAAATATATGCTATAACTTTCATATAAATCCAACCGGACATCTATTACGTGATCGCTATAAAGTTATCATGGATAGTGACTGCAAATATATCAACAGAACATCCATTACAAAATAGCTGTCACAATTGCCATGAAAACCACTGCAATAGACAATAAACCAACAGGACAAATATCACAAGGTCGCAAAAGGTTACATTGGAACTACAGTGACCCCTGTTATGAAAGTTCTACAGGAAAGGAGCATGACTTAATACAACATGCATCAATACATATCTGTCGATGAAGCATTGATCAAATGTCACGGTCACCATTCAAGAATCGTTGGTGCTCCGTGTGTCATGGGGTATCTCAGGAATTACCAGGCTCACTTAAGTCGAAAGATAGAAGTAATGTTGACTCAAACAGTTGTAGAGAACTGTAGAGAAAACATCACAGGATGATCATGTTGTATTTGCCGACAAGTTTAAAACATCAGTTCCTCTGGCGTTTGGAAAAAGATCTATACATTCGTGTCACGCATTAAACACCGGAAGGACATATTGGTCAATAGCAAAATCAGTCCACGAAAAGAGATGGCAAAGTTAGGATGCTCAGCAGAGGGGAACACATGGCATGAAATATTTCCGACTGGAAGCTTATGTCCACTGCATGGGAATAATCAAAACATGTGTGCAACCCGATGACATGTTTCAATCCTATCATAAATAGCCGGCAGAACAAGGTTTTGACGGAAGAAGTAAATACAAAAGGAAAGTGGGAAAAAACATGCATCAAAGTATTTTTTATTAAAAAAGAGCATGGGTGTTACAGTCAACATTTACAGTGTACCAACACAAAGTGCTTATTTGTGGACCTAATTTGTGTGGTCTGCCGTGGACATCTCGCTTGTGATTCATCATGTATAAAGCGTCAACCCTCCGGCTACCGGCTAAGCTGTTTGAGAGAATGGTACTACTTTTTTACAGTATATTACAAACATGCTGTAGAATGTTAAATAGTAACCATAATCAGGTTTAATAACACATTGATCGTTGCATGTACCAGCAAAATGAAACATGAACAACATCTTTTAAAATCAATCAGCTGTTTAATGTTTTATGTTTCTGTTTTTAGCTTGCACGAGTATAATTCTAATGTCTATAAACTAAAACTCAAATGAAATGTTATTTTATTTAAGGGAATGTTTTATTTAGTATCGTGGCATTACCTCTAAAAAAGGCCAAATGTGGAGGTCGAGTCCAACAAGACTATGGCTCCAGAAACACAGATGAACAAAAAAAAAAACTCGTGTATGTAAAACATTTTCAAAAATATATGTGTTTTTTTATATAGTTGCATTTTGAAATGACCCTTTCAATCGAAACAATGAGCGGTCTCTGAAGTTCATGAAAATGCATACATTAAATTAGTTCTACTGTTTAATGGCACATCTTGAATTTCATAGTCTAGTACAAGAAAGCGCCGTTTAGATCAATCATGTATTTAAATAAATTTTCAATATAGTATTGATGAAATAATCATAACAAAATGGTGTTCAGGTATCAACCTTTTCTTCCTGAAGGGACGAATAATGTTTGTTTTAATGTTTTTTTATAGAATTAAACATTTCATGCTTAAAATGAGAACATATTTTTCGAAATAACACATATACGATGCAATTGTCGCTAACAACGTGTCTTTATAACAAATATTCATCAATATGTGATTTCTTTTTACAGACCGATGCTATTGCATTGCACCAGAAACTCCACTAGACTGTTGCCGTTTCATTAATCGCATGCTGTGATTATACTGGTGTTGTTTCCCGTGACAAATCTTGCGATATTTTTAGCAATATAATAGTTACAGTCAAAACTTTGATTGATATTTTGGTCTATATTTTTCTATTATACAATTATGTACATGTGTTCTTTGTTGATATGAGAAAAAATATTATCATTATTGATTTTCGTCATGTTTGATTTTATCCTTATGTATTCCTCGAGTTCCTATGATGTAAATAAATGATCTATACATTTTATAACCATGATATATGAATGAATTATGAATCCGTATTTGGATTTTAGTCCTATAAGTATACATTTATATGGGAAATGAATGAACATGTGTGTAAAATATCATGATAGAGAATCGTTATTGTAATTTCTTTCTGATTTATTTGATAAAAAAACATATTATTTTGTAATCGCTCTATGCATGTGTAAATACTAGAATAAACAAAAATATGTAAAATATAATGAAAACAACAGGGACAAGACCATTAGTCGAACAGTAAAAAATAGGCCCTGTTAAGGGTTACACGTCAAGGACCCAAATAACGATGAACTCTGGACACAAACATTGTTACACCACTTCTTAAATCATAAGTTTCACTTTTTGTTTTATTACTGAATTTTACATAGAATGAGACGTGCCTGAAAAACTGTGATAGTGTGATGTCTGCATTAAAATTAAGCAGGCTAAATTAGCGTATTCAAGCACACACATGCATAATATGATTGAAATAATAAAAACATTTTGCAACGTTGCCTTACATCCATCTTTTTAAGCATTGTACTTTTGAAATATTTTGGAAAACCTTTTTCTACTACTGTAGTACAAAATTGTATTTATGAGGAAAACGACAGACATAAATATCGAGTTACTACAAAAGTTCAAACTGCCATAGTGTATCTATGCATGCACATGTGGTATAATTCCAAGATTGATCATAACATTAAACGTCTGCGGCAATTTTGAAATACATTTACCTGAAAGGTTTGTACTAGAACTACCAGAGTGTATTAATGCATAACATTATCCTTTATGTTCTTAACAAATTGTTCAAATAAGTAATTCCTATCTACAAAACTCGCCTATAGTAGTTTTATAAACATTAAAAAGTAGCCAATACCGAAGATGAAAAATACCACAACCTACATATCACAGGATTACCATTGCGCTGTTTTGCATGTGCGTTTACCTACTGATGATTGTCTTCAGTCAAATTACTACAACACACGTCTACGGTTATTTCTACATTTGTTCTAAATTCATCATATCCGTAGTGTATTAATGTGAGTTTTGTATTTTTCCGAAGTCAACCAGAGCGTAGTTATGCCGATTTGTCATATTTTTAATAAGTGAATATTTTAGTTGCCATTACATAATAAAACCAATAAAATGCATTTTATTGTATTATTGTGTCTATTAAAGGGTTTAAGTATAAGGAAAAATGTACATTTTCACTAGAACATTACCTAATTAGGGATAATGTATATGTCACTAATTCGTGAAATGCAAACTTGATTTATAAGGGTGTTATGTTATATAATTTTATGTACTATATAATGTTTGTAATTAATTTCTTTAATTGTGTTATAAATTTGTACTGTTTCAAAATTGATAAACATTTTATCTAATTGCTAACGCATTTTAATCAGGAGATTTAAGTCTCTGCTTTTAGCAAAACATGTACAAGATTATAAAAATAAGCGGTATTCCCACGCTGTACGATAGCGGTAATCAGAAGCCGAAAATTTGAGTACGGTTTACACTGCTGTGGTAGTTCGCCGGTGTATGATAGAGGTAATGGGGACACCCAATTTTAGGGTCTGCATTAGGCGGCTATGGTAGCGGAAAGGATATGGATGAGATAACATGAGTGTCATATGGGGAGATGATTAACCAGGGACGGCTCACGATTTCTATGTTAGAGGGGGCGTCACTTAGGGGCATAACCTTTCACTAGCGTCCCTGACTCAGAACCGAAATTAATTTTATTGAAAGTGTTGGCAGGAGGATATATGTAACAATTTCTAGTCGTGGGCGTATTTCATTATTTTTTTCTCAGATATTGAAATAAAAGTAAATTTTAGACGATTATTTTTTGTGGGGGGATGGGGCGCCGAATGCGACCCCGTCCCCTTAATACGCATGTGATAATAAGTTCAATTGATAACTGTAGTAGAAAAATGAATTAATTGTAAAGATAGTTCTGTCTATTTTACCCAGTTACGGTCTTTGTTTCATCTGCCGAATATATTATATATGTATTGCCATATTGTATATGTGTATTGCCATATTGTATATGTGTATTGCCGTATTGTATATATGTATTGCCATATTGTATATATGTATTGCCATATTGTATATGTGTATTGCCGTATTGTATATATGTATTTCCATATTGTATATATGTATTGCCATATTGTATATATGTATTGCCATATTGTATATGTGTATTGCCGTATTGTATATGTGTATTGCTGTATTGTATATATGTATTGCCATATTGTATATATGTATTGCCGTATTGTATTTATGTATTGCCATATTGTATATATGTATTGCCGTATTGTATATATGTATTGTCAAATTGTATATATGTATTGCCGTATTGTATATATGTATTGCCATATTGTATATATGTATTGCCGTATTGTATATATGTATTGTCAAATTGTATATATGTATTGCCGTATTGTATATATGTATTGTCAAATTGTATATATGTATTGCCGTATTGTATTTATGTATTGTCAAATTGTATATATGTATTGCCGTATTGTGTTTATGGTAGTGACTACAATATTTAACAATGAAACGGTTACTTAATGTTGCTATAAATCCTTCCCAGGAATTCACCAGATCACACCACTAATAAAAAATGTTCGAAACAAAAATCCAATGCCCACACCCGTCCGCCGCCCCAAAGATATTTGCGTTCTTACGCGCCTCCCCTCGGTACCCGCAAATTGTTTCTTAAAAAAGCGTAAAACTAGTTTGTCGAGTTTAATACGGTGCGCACTCGCATTATTTGGGAAAACATAGACAACGATAACATCTTAGTCCAAAATGTCCATGAATCAATTTCAATATCGGCGGATTTTTCAATTAATAACTGTTCATGGAATAACCTATAATGAAAATGTTGAACTGTTGATGCTACAGCAGTTAAGTTTGAGCGTTCAGGCACTACCACCAAGACCGTCAACAGTGGTTGCAGTTCCACCAACACAGGAAACAACCGAAGTGGTTTACAATTTACCAGAACCAAACCTCCCTGCATGAGTGCGATGCATGCAAGGATTTTCATCTGGATTAATGTACAAAATTAATAGAAATTGGATTAAAAAAAATATACAAAACTGGATGAATTAATTTGAAGTAACCAAGTCATTTATACTTGTTTTATAAACAGTTTGTCTATATTACTCTCGTTCATTGGAGGTGTTAGTTGAATGATACCACAGTATGTTTGTCTTCGACAGAAATGGATTTTTCATGCCGGACTATCTTTTAGAAGCGATCATCGACGTCAGGTTTGTTTCTTTAACCAATTCTGACGAAATGTGTCGAAAAATTCACATTCAGTGAACAGTGAACCTAAACCATCTCTGTGTCACGGGCTTATTTTGGACTCTTTTGCACGCGACGTTAGTGTTGGTCATTAAACGTTCTTATATATCATTTAAACTGGCTCTTGGTTCGTCTCAGATCATTTGCTTAGGACAATTCTGAGTAACCAGGGGGGCTCTAAAAGACCATAAACACACCAGATGCAAGGAGTCGATGGGCAGGCCGACCCCCGCCCCCCCCCGGACCCATATTAACTCATCGTACTCCCACCTTGAATCAAATTGTGTTAACAAATTTAAATAAATGAGCATCAATTTCGTACAATATCAACCCTGATAAACTGGAAATATAGCCGCTCCTATAGTTATAAGAATTTGCACTATTCAATCTATATATATTCAGAATATAATATCAAGTTTCTATAGTTTGCCTACAATAATTGATACAATAAGAAATTGCAAACTACGAAATAATAATAGTTTCTTTAATGTTGACTGAATTCCTGACAGAACAGTTTTTTTCAAAGTATTTTATTTCAGCAGCAATAAATTTATATTATCAATTAGAACACAATAATACAACCTCATCATCAATTTCGTCATTTAACGCAATTTAACAGCCCTTAACCAAATCTTGTCCCATTTGAGGGGTGAAAGCGAAAAGGTCCTATCTTCTTCTTTATTTAATGTCATTTAGAACCTTTTCGCATTCACCCCTCATCATCATTGCAAACTAGAGAACAATTGTGCCTAATTAAAAGTCCTAACACTTTTTAAATACCTAAAATCGGTCTTGTCCGATCAATAACTTTAGAAGCCTTTGCCCAATCATCATCAATTTTTTTCAGAATGTGTATGGGCATAATATTTCGGACAAAGTCGATAACCAGCTATATTGATGTTGTCACTCAAGAGTTAGCGCAGTTTAATGCTATAATTATAAATAAGGTGAAGTACGGTCTTGTTCGAACAATATTAACTTTTGAAGTATTTGTCAAATCATCAAGTTTTGTCAAAATGTGAATGGTTATTATAATTCAGACAAGTTTATTAAGAGGCCATCTTACTCGAGACAATGCAGAGTACTCGCCCTTTAAATTCTAGAAATTACCCGAAAATCAGTAGTCCGATCAATAACATTAAACGCCTTTTGTCCAATCATTATTATGGTGCCATACTTCTGCCACCAGATAACCACTTAATTAACTAGTTAGTCATCGGGTTAACTTGTTACGTAACTAGTTAACCACTTAATTAACTAGTTAGTTATTTGGTTATCTGGTGGCAGAAGTATGCCACCATACATTATAGTTAAACTTGTCAGATTGTATATGGCCATGGTATCTCAAATAAAGTCGATAAGCTGCCATATTCCTCTAGTCACTCCAGAGTAATCACCCTTAAATGATATCAGTAACGTTAGACGCATTGGTTTCAATCATTATAAATTTTGGTCACAATGTGCATGAGCATATTATTGCGGTCAAATTTTATAACCAGCCATATTGCTCGAGTTTTGCGAAACTTAATATATAATTGCCCTTTTATTACCTTAATTCGGTCCTGTCTGACAATAACTTAACAAGAGTTCGTCCAATCATCACTGAATTTGGTCAGGATGTGTATGGACATATTATCTAGAACAAGTTCGTTAATCAGCCATACTACTCGTCATTCAATAATTATCGCCCTTGATTATTTAAAGCTATTGATCGGACAAGAGTCGATAAGTAACCATATAACAAATCATACTCCGAGATACAGTGTATGCTCCTGAAACGCAACTTCCACATCTCAAACGAGGAGACAAAAGTCCGTGCATACATACATGAAGCTCTGCCGGTGCGGTCCCATATTAAGTATTGCTCCATAGTCTGGAACCCTTACATAAAAACTCACTCTAGGAGGCTTGAAATGGTGCAGAGAATGACAGCGGGTATGTTACAAACATCACAACACAAGCAGTGTGATGTCTATAGAAACACGGGAGTCGCTGGAAACACGTAGGACCAAAGCCCAGTCACCCATGGTGTACAAGACAGTCAACAACTTAATTCATACTATCAATCATTCATATATATTCATTAATTCATTCATTTGTTCAGTTTATACATTGAAAAACTTGACATTTCTGAAGGCAAAAGACATAAGAAGCGAGCCGGTTTCAAGATAAGAGCCTTATATTTTCCCTTCACGCATTAAAGCAAAAAACCTATTTACACTCAAATTTAATGCCTTAAAACACTAATTTATTGTTTATTTCTATAGCCAGTCTCGTTTCTGAAGCCACGGTGGTATTTTTTGTTAAGGACAAAAAACGGGCCCAACAAGAACCAAATGCTGGTCAAAACGTGGTCTTGTGATGGAATTCTTTACCGGTTCTCGGCAAGGATTTTCGAGAAAGGAATACCGTCTCCAAGTAAAAAGGAATTCTAAGCATATGTCTGGTTTCAACACTTTCAAAATGCATCTGGGTACTCAATTAGTTGAGATTGACCTTTGAGTTGTTAAAAACTGATTGCAAAATGTCCAAAAGACTATATATTTCATAAATTTTGTCATTAAAATCTTTGAATTCATGAATTAAAACGGGGCCCTGATCGATATTAAAAATTTAGGCTGATTCACTTCCGCCAACCGCTCCATAAAACCCTCAAACACCATGAAGTAAAGACAAATTTCTTCATCTGTTTTACCACAAGTTCTCATCCTTGAACGGACTATGTGTGGAACAAGCTATGTACATGTATCATCCGAAGTCGTTGAAGCCCTAGACTCGGTATCTATCCTTCGAGCAGCGGCTGTTAACAATCGCATTCGACTCAACAATTTAGAACAGCACGGGGATAACGAAGTAGAGTCGCCAAATGAAGAATCGTCAAAGACTCTGAAACGGCTGTTTATATGGACTAGGGGATAACGATTGTTGTCTGAAATATGTATAATAATGGTGTCCTTCCGAAGCACGTGTGTGCCGCAATTATACAACATACGGAACCCCTTGTCCATTTTCGATCGAAAACAACAATAGACCAGTACCCTACGTTATTTTTCTACAAAAAAATATTTTGGAGAAAAGAGAATGAGGGTTTTTGTCTAAGTTGTTTTCGATCGAAAATGGCCGAGGTGTTCCGAATGAGATACAAAATGTCATTCGGAACACCTTGTCTATTTTCCATCGAAATAACAATGAAAATAACCAAGGAATTCCAATTGATCAACTCAATCTCAAACATTTCCGGGTTAGCAAGTTGAACTTTGAAACCAAAACAATCTCTACGAAATTGGCAATTTTGACACAACTGTGTAAGTAAAACATATTTTAGACTAATTAATATTTTAACTCGAAAAGTAGAGATAATAAAATTAAAATTAAGTTTCTTACACACTATGGTAACAAACCTGTTTGTGTTATTGGTTACCAAATAAAGGCGTTCGGATATCATCTCAGTTTTCGGATGTTTACGCTTTTTAACTAATAAAGTTACATTTGCTTGAGTGCGTGTGTTCAAGAACAGGAAAAAAGACAGAAATACTCGATAGATAAAGTTCTAAATGAAAGATTTTGGTGAACTACATGCACATTTTTGCTTCCTCGTCACAAACCCATTATGAAATGCTGCAGATGGCACAGTTAAAGAATCCCTTAGAAAGTATGGTGAATACTCATAGTTGATTGGCTTTAAAATTACATGGTTGAAACCCTCTGCTTGAGGGTTTATATAAATTCAGGGGCTTTTGCTTGTTCTATGCTTATGTAGGGAAGAATCAGTTTTGGTAGTAGTTTAGTGTGACGAAGAAACCGACTGCTCTATGAACTTCCACCTTGAGGAGTGTGACCTTTCCAATGGAGTGAAATTTTGCTGATGAAAAATGGCCACTTAGCCGTGTTGAACATTGTAAGCTGGGCCTTATACTCCTACTTCCACCTAAATGCCTGTTATGGCTGACCATGATTTGGTTTTTCCCATCCCAAATGCTCCAGCTTTTTGGTTACACTGCAAGTGTTCTGATATTAGTTAGTTACAATGCTTCCAGCCTCATGTACCATCTACAGCTTAGTTTTGAGAAACTTGATGGGTGGTTTCCAGACTGATGAGCAGTACTTAGTTAATACAAAGTGAGTCAAACGAGGGAGAAATTTCCTTTGATTTGACATCATTTTTTTTCAAAATAGTTTAATAGTTAATGGCGTAGAAAGCCCCTAATGCTGTTTCCTCTGACTTTACAATATATATATCAGTGTTTAGTGTATCTGGTAGTGGTATCGATGGGTTGAATAGGGGATTGCTCTCTGTGAACTTGAAAGATGTTGCAAATTCTCTTAGTGAAAGCATGGCTAAAATGATACACTATAAGCAAAAACTTCTATCTACAATGTATGAGACAAATTTCAAAATCAAAAAGAATCATTGAAATAGTCTTTTTAGTGTGACAAGTAGAATTGATTTCTAGGCAGGGCTTTTATTTTTGGACTGGCTAAAATTGACAAGCACCTAGACACACAACTGCTTTTTTAATTTTCCAATACACAATGCCGAGTGTTCAATTGAAATCTTACCAGAACATGGCAAAAGAAGGACAAATCCATGTAATATGGTAAATGAGGTTGTAAATGTGCTAAATTTTGCCCAACCATGAACAATATAAAAGATTTTGTTGAGTCAACAAGTTTGACAACCTTTTACTAGATTTTACATGTTCAAAAGATTTTTCTGCAAAAAGATGCCCCGTATAACTAAAATAATGCAAAATGCGTTTTCCCTGAATCTATGTTATCGAGTTATTCCCCCACAACATGTTAAGATTTCTATAGCAATCTTGTCCAAGTTCTTAATTTTTTTCTTACAAAATTTAAAAGTTAAGCATTTGATTATTACTTTCAAATTGTAGTTGATACGTACACCAATGTGATAAATTTTAACATGTACTCAGTAATTACTACTAAAAACAATCATATTCATTTGTAAACAGAATAATACCCTTTTTTAGGAGGATATGCAACAAATATTATTTGTAGTGAGAATATGTCATCAGTAGAGCTATCAGATGACGTCTACAGTAGCGAGGATGAGGATGTTGTACTGGCCAAGATGGAAACATACTCCGGACTTCCCGGAAGAACATCCTCCATGACGGGCACTGTGCAAGGTAAGTGTAAACCAGTCTAATAAGCTGAGTTGACCCTTTGATTTACTTGACTTGACCAACTCAAACAACAGTAATTAAAGGAACTAGACACCAGATGATACAATTGCAAGAAATTATTTTTTTTGTCAATAACTGACATAAAATTTATATTGTTGTGAAC
This sequence comes from Mya arenaria, assembly GCF_026914265.1. Lineage (NCBI taxonomy): Eukaryota > Metazoa > Mollusca > Bivalvia > Myida > Myidae > Mya > Mya arenaria. Next base: position 12,378,115 of record NC_069125.1, on the reverse strand, counting down.
AAAGCTTTGAATAGTTTTTTACTGATGTATCACATTGCTTACAACACATGTATGTATATTTCACAGTTATTGCGTTTTTTAAAATATAATATTTACTGGTTTTGTTTTGTTAGTATATAAATCTGTATTACCAGTACTCATGTGACTTTCACAATCTAATTATTTACACTAAAAACTAGGAAATGAGTGCACTATTTTTGAACGTGTAAACTAACAAAAATATTCTTTTAATCATGTAAGGTAATGTATTTTAGGCCTTCTCCTTGCTCGTATTGACAAATCTAGGCTTGTTCTGAGAAAATCTTTTTTGGCAAATTTTGGGACCATTCTGTTGTCTAGTATCTTTAGAGGTACTCACTTACAGATTTTGTTGGCAACAATGTCTTTTAAACTTTGTTGAAATTGTGTTATTTTACTTACTTTTATGGCAAAAACATACTAAAAAACTTTTTAGAATGATGTGAATAAATGCAGAGTTTATCAAGAAAAACAGATGTATAAAGTAAACATAATTATGCTCAGTTGAATAAGGAAAACTGTGTTAGAGGGTGTATATGCTCTCTCATTTGCAATTTCATTGGAAAAGGAAACAATTCTGTAACTCATGATTAGTTGCCAAATAGATTATGTAATTAAAGCTGCACTCTCACAGATTTACTGGTTTTACAACTTTTCTTTTTTTATCTTGGAAAGATTTTTTTCGTGTAAATATCTTCAAACCAATGATATAAGATTGCAGCAATGCTGACAAAAAATCAGATCGTAGATTTTCATATTTCCATTCGAAAAATAAAGTTTTATGGCTTAAACCATTACTAACGGTTTAAGAAAAATGCATAAAACATCATTTTTGTACTTAGATATTAAAATCTGCGATCTGATTTTTTGCCAGCAGTCTTATATAACTGGTTTCTATGTATTTTTGCAAAAATTGGCTTGTTCCAAGACAAAATATAAAAAAGTTGTCAATACGTTCAATCTGGGAGACTGCAGCTTTAATGCAAGCGTCATAATTGAAATAACATACAATCATTGTTTGGCACCTTATATCATCAAATTTTCATTAAACTTTATTTTTTTTATTTATTTTTTAAATGTGTGTGTACATGTATGTTAAGATTGAGACATAGCATCATATATCCAGTGCTATGAATGTACAAAAAATAATTCATATTTTTTGCCATTCAGTATTTTGGGCTACTTTTGAAATAAATATTTCATATATGAGTTGTTGAAATAGATATGAATGGTATTTTCTTACCAATATTTAGTATGAAAATTCCTTTTGATTATTTTCGATTCAAGAGTTGATAATGGTTGTCCATTTTGATTGAATGATCTATTTTGAAATTTGTCAGATTATCCAACACTCTGGATGAAATGTAGTCACCCTGCTTCTTTGCTTTGTAGATCTGATTGTTTATCGTTGTAAAATAAAAAATGTTTTCTCTAGATCCAAGCAAAACAGCTACAAAGATGCTGCATTCAGAGACTTCGGTTGCCAAGGTAACCATGAGTGGAGGTGTGATGCGACAGGGCACAAATTTGTATGATACAGACGAGTCCGAGGATGAAGACATAATGAAAAACTTGACTGAAAACATGAAAAATTCTAACCCCAACAGGACCAGTTCAATTCTGTCAAGAAAGAGCACTGGCAAAACGTCTTCCGACTCTATGACATCGTCTATGAACACTATAAAGTCTTCCAAAACTGGATCCATTAATTCATTAGGTGCTTTATCGGACTTAACCACAAATGGTGATCATGAAAGAACCGGTGATAAAACGGCTGTTATAAATGGCAGAATAGGGAATCGGCAAAGCTCCACTGGGTCAGATGTGGATTCAGAGGCACAGTCAAGTTATAAAGACTCAAGGTTTAACCCCTTTGACAGGGATTTACACGTGGAAGAGGACCACTTTGAGGACGACAGATTTGACCAAGAATCAGGGACCAATACAGGGAGATTAAAATCAGGTACTAGTCATTCATTCACACACTGCGTAAAGAAAATTGACATTTTTAGTTATTGACCTTTGTTCATTTTCATTGTTATCCTTTGTCATAAGAGAAAGTTGATACTTGATTTGGCAGGGGATATGGCAGTCTGTGACTGCTCTTGTTTAAATGTAGGAAATGTCATTTTTTTTACTGTGCAAGATTATGCTGTTAATGTAAATTAACATTGACAGACTCAAATGCGAGTTCTTCGTCGACGCAGCCGAATGCCCGAACATCACAGAGCAGTGATGACGTCACCTTTGCCGACCTTGGACTCTCTGAGGACCACTTCTCGCAACCAGAGGTCAGAGTCAAACTTTTTTGACAGTTTGTGTTACAGTCGAACCTCGTTGGCTTGAACTATAGCTCGATTTCTTCGTTGGCTTGAACTGGATGAAAAGGACCAATTTTGTTCTATTAAATGTATATGATATTCCCCGAGGCTCGAAATATTTTTGCTGGTCCCTGGAATATCAAGCCATGGGTTTCGACCATTAATGAATATATTTCACATATCAGATTGAGAGTTTTACTTTCAAAATCAAATAAACTTTGCAAAAACTGACCATTGAAGCTCTTTGTTCCATAATAGATATTATAGCTTGTAAAAAAAATATCTAAATTAAAAAAATAAAGACATCCAAACCTTCCTTTGATGGGATATCCCTAGGAATTAAACAAATTTATTTTTAATTTTATTTCGCTTGAATACCCTGGTATACTTCTTAACTCGTAATCCCAGTAAAGGTTTAAACAGCTTTCTTTCCTGTGACAGGGGTATTTTGGTATGAGCGGCTCAGAGGAGCTGGAGTTGGCCATCGACACCTGTAAGGACCTGATTCTACGCGCCACCAAAGACTCGGACAAGCAGAAAAATCTTGTACGAAAACTCATACAGCTACGCATGAAATTACAGGAACTTAGGGTAGGCAAGTGAAAAGTTAGATGCAATATCTTATTCTGAAGAGTTCTCATTCAATTTAAAATACTACTGCTTGCAAAAGAGTCATTTCAAGGGTTGAAAGCATTGACTTGTTGCAATGCAGTTTTTTTTTCCAGCTTTTTTGGGGGCTGAAATTCGGTCCAATTCGCCTCTTGAAAAGGTATATATTTTCCTCCTTTGAAATAAAAGATAATTTATCTCTTAACATTTAGAAAATTTAGTTACATAGTGCCTGCCACGAATATGTTGATAGGATGGTTGAATAAAAGATTTGGAAACAAGTTGTGCATTATATGAATTCTGTTACTATTTTCCCCCTTTTTCCCAAAACAATGCTATTTCTCCTCTATCAAAGGGCCCCGCCACCATTTTCTTAAAAGTGGAAAAAGCACTGTAATGTTATCCATGGAGATCATGTGTTGATGCTCAAAGGAGGGCTGGCAATGGCCACATACATAGCATGATTTAAGCAAACTTAAAAAACTGCCATACTGAGCTGATACTAAAATCCAAGATATCTCAGTGTGCCACTAAGGTTTCTGACATAACTGAATGCCAAACCATCATTTTAGAAACCCATTTAAATTGTCAGGGAATTGCGCGGATGTAATGGCTCCAGAGACCCCCCCCCCCCCCCCCAAGCTAAACCTCAAAAGAGCTTCTAAAAAGCCATTTTTCTTCTACAGCAGTGCACTTTTGATCCCAAGGCCAAGAGCGCCCCATAAACCCATGGCCGAAAATGTTTCAGCCCTCCAGCTGCCAGGTCAATCACATCCCTGATTGCTCAGTCTGCCTGCTCTTAACTGTTTGTGCGGTACAACATATCCTTATCTGGAGTAGAATTGCATTGTGAATATGCTTTGTTCTAACAAAAAAAGAAATCCACAAACAGAACCATGCATGTGTTCAATAATTTTATTGATATCTCCGAGTTCATTCTCCATATTTCTTGTTAAAGGCTTGATGACTGGGTGCTATAGTGATGAAATAGATGTATAGCACTAGATCAGTATTTGTCTGTCAGCCTTAATTGAGGAAAAGTGAGAGTTGAAACTAGGTTTAAAATACATGTACTTTTCTTGCATCGCGAAGCACTCCAAATAGTTTACATTCATAAATTTTCTTCACTGTAGGAGGGACCAGAACCAGTGAAGGAAGGAGTCAAGCTTGTTGTAGGTCACAAGTTTGTGTTGAACTCAGGGGCCGGCTCAAAACATTACTGCGAGAGATGCAATGCTGTGATATGGGGAGTGCTCCAACAATGGTACAAATGCTCAGGTTGGTCAACTGTAGAAGGTCACATGTTTATGTTGAATTTGGGGGCTGGCTCAAAACATTACTGCGAGAGGTGCAATGCTGTGATATGGGGGTTGCTCCAACAATGGTACAAATGCTCAGGTAGGTCAACACTCGAAAGTCGGCAGTCTGCTAAAATACTACTGTGATCTTGGGGGAGGGGGAGAGGGACACAAACAATGGTACTAATGCTCAGGTTGGTCAACTGTAGAAGGTCACATGTTTATGTTGAATTTGGGGGCAAGCTCAAAACATTACTGCGAGCGATGCAATGCTGTGATATGGGGGTTGCTCCAACAATGGTACAAAAGCTCAGGTAGGTCAACACTTGAAAGTCTCAAGTTTATTTTGAACATAGCAGCCTGCTAATATACTACTGTGATAGGTGAAATGCTTTGATCTAGGGAGGAGGGATCCAAACAATGGCACCAATGCTCAGGTTGGGCAACTCTGAATGTCCCAAGTTTTTGTTGAACTTCGGGGGCCAGTTCAAGACATAACTGTTAGAGGTGCAATGCTGTGATATGGGGGATTGCTCCAACAATAGTACAAATGCTCAGGATGGTCACAAAATTGTGTTGAACTCAGGGGCGAGAGGTGCAATGCTGTGATATTGGGAAAGCTTCAACAATGGTACAAATACTCAGGTAGGTCAACTCTAGATCTCAAGTTTGTTTTTGAACTTGGCAGCCTGCTCAGACACTACTGTGATAGGTGAAATGCTGTGAAATGGGGGGTTCTCGAACAATGTCACAAATGCCCAGGTAGGTCCACTCTAGAAGGTCACATGCTTGTGTTGAGCTCGGGCCAGCTCAAAACACTAAAGTGAGAGCTGCAATGCTGTTGTGATATGGGGTTGGTGGGGTGCTCCAACAATGGTACGAAATTTAATGTTCATGTTTGTGTATGTTAGGTCTTTTAAAGGAATAATGCTGTTCCTTTTTCACACAATGTCTTGTCAACTGACATCCTTTATACTGTATACTGTTTAAATTCTGACTGCTGTCGAGCCAAGTGATATCGAGCGAATGGGTTTTGACTGTTCATAAAATAATGAATGGTACTTTTTTCAGAGTGTGGATATTGCGCCCATGAAAAGTGCCTTAATCAGATTACACGGAAATGTGCTTGTGTGCGGGTGCAGGAGGACCCGAGCTACAATCTTGCCATCTGTGAAGAAAGAGGCCTCTCTGTCCAAAACTACCGCTGTGCTGAGTGCCGCGCAGAGATTTCATATAGTGCGTTCAATAGTCATTTTAGATTTGGGATGCATACAAGTTACAAATGTTAATTGTTAAATTAAAAGTTGAACTATTCTTATAGCATCAATTCTTTTTCTTATATTATGAGCTACTAGTATTGTTGTAGATATACTAACATCTTTAATGTTGTTGGTTATAATGTTTTATTAATATTTTGCCTTCTGAAGCATTCTCATACCTACATACCTCCTCCAAACATAAAGTACTTAATTTACATGACTATTTCACATTTTTACAATTTCAGTAACACTGTTTAACACTACCATGTTTTTGAACTGGATTATTTACCCTTTCAATTCCTATGTACATTCTTGAGGGCTTGTTTGCACTAGCTGAGGGTAAATATATTTATTACAGAGTCGGGATTCAGTGAGCCGCGACTGTGTGACTACTCAGGTAGCTACTACTGTGAGCTGTGTCACTGGAATGATAACATGCTCATGCCGGCCAGGGTTCTCCACAACTGGGATTTTGAGGAATGGAAGGTACTCATTTTAAATTTTAATCAATGAGTTAATCAGCACAATTTTAAAACAATTCAAAATGTTTTCAAAAGTTTGCAGTTTATAAAAATGATTTGAGGGGACATCTTTTTAAAATTCATTTTTGGCCTCAGAATTGGTAAAAGATCATTAATTTTTTAGACTTATTCTTTACATATATACATGATCCAGGGTTTAAGCTAACCAGAAATGGAAGGGTGCTTCACCCTGTCCTATTTTGGTAGAACCCTTCTGTCCTCATGGAGACAAGCATTGGCACCCTTCTGTCTTCAAAAAAATGAAATGCTTTTAATAATGAGATATTTCCTTTCTTTTGATTAAAGCTTATACTATGAATAGATCCATAAAGTCTTTGAATTTTTGGCATTTGAAAACTGTTTTTACTTTCATTAAACAGAATCCTAACATTTTCTGTCAAATTCATTATGTTTAATTTTAATTTTAGCATGCTGTCCTTTTTCTGCAGCACCCTGCCCTTTATAAAACCTGGCTAAATCTCAAGGAATCCTGTACATGTATTTATGTTGTCCTGTGTATGTTGCAGGTGTGTCGTGCCTCAAAACAGTTCCTGAAGCTGATGGAGACACGGGCAGTGATACGGATACAGGACATAAACCCCATGCTGTTCTCCTTTGTCGAGGAGCTTAACCAGGTCAAGGTAGGGACATCATTTTTGAGTTATGCCCTTTTTCAAATGATAATACCAGCAACAGATGAGTGATGGCGCTCTCTCATTCAGAACACCTTGGTCATTTCCAATAGAAAACAACCTCTGATGTATGCCAGTACATCAGTAGAAGTAGTTCATAAGATTTTAAATAATAGTATTAATTAATTGTAGTGTTTTAACTTGCATTTTGTATATTTAAGTTTAGATATTGATTGTCAGTGAATTGTATAATTGCATAAATAATTAAGATTCCCAAAAGTAAAGTCCTTAAGTTTAAATGCTAAATTAAATTCCTACGCAATCTAATAGCAGCTTAGTTAAATGTAAAGATTTCTGGCATTGTAATGCGCCCATATACATCCGATGTTGTTTTCGAAAGATATGGCCGAGAAGATCCAAATGTGCATTCTCTCTGCACTACAGTTGTCTTTAAATATGTTATAGCAAACTAATAAGACTATAATTCTCATGACAAATATAAATATTTCCAAAAGTTGATTGTAACAAACTCCAAGTTGAGGCAATTTGGCCAAGATTTAACAAATTTAGAGGCTATTCGTGTCGCCTTCAAGCATGGCAGACACATTGGGACAGCTTTGTATGGTGTCTTTTTTGTTCACGTCGTTTCACTATCCATTCTGAACAATGACATGACAAGTTGTTATAGAGTTTTTAGGCATCGTTGTTGTCCGCATCGATTTACTATCGTTTCTGACCAATGACTTGGTGTGAGTCTTCAAACACAGTTGCCATGGCCAGTAGATAAACTGAATGATTATGAGGCCAACGATCAACCTTTAATCCACAAATAATGGGTACATGTGTTACCAACATTGTTTCGCTAAAAAGATAAAGGGGTTTCCTATCATTTACTTTTGAACACTGGTGTAGATATTTAAAACTTGGTTTACATATTCATTATGGTCAATAGATAACTACTTGGGTCTTTGACCTTAATGGGCAAGGTCATAGTGACCTTCCTAAAAAAATTGATGGGCTCTTTTTTCTGATTATTATTTTGGGGTCAAGACCATGGTAACTTTTACTTGAAAAACTGCACCCAACAGTTGTTGGCAATTGTTTCTCTTACTACAGGAAATTTATTAATCACTGATACCTGGACTTTATTTTCTAACATCTGCCTTTCATCTGAATATGGGTGATCTACCCAAAACAGCCAAAAAACCTTGACATACATTACAACTTGATTTCAGAAACTGCGTGAGGAGCTGTTGATCATGAAGAAGTACATTCTGCGGTGTGGGACAGCCATGCAGCTTAAGTTGCTGCTTGATCTGCAGACCCGCCAGCACTTTGTCGAGAGTTCCGACGTATACTGTATGCGGGATCTTATTGACGTTCAGCATGACACATTGCTACCGGAGCTGGCCCAGGTTCACTCAAGCTGGGCCCAGCACATCAAGACTGACTGTGAGGTACATACCATTATGGTTCCCAGCTTTTCTTTCACCTGAGAATGTTTAACATTGTATGGTTACATCATACAGCCTATAATAATTACGCTCATCTTTATTTTAAAATTAAATAGATGATAATCGTTAGTTTCAGTGTGAGATTGTAATATATTTCACCGAGTAACCACCAAAATATACATTTCACTAGTTGCCTAGCCATGGGTGAAATATTCACTTTTGGTGTTCACGCAGTGAAACATATTTCAATCTTACACTGAAACAAACATATTTTTTTTATTAAATGCCTAAAATTGGAATTTAAGTCATTTAAATACACTTTTTTAGAAAATCATGCCAATTTGTATGTGCAACAACATAATTTCATAAATGACATCTTTGAAATTGTCTCCCAGCCCTGTGCGAGCTGACGTTTAATAAGAACTGAGAATGGGCTAAACTTTCAAAACAAAAAAAATATTAGTTTGATAATTTCACTGTTTGTCAGTGAAATATCAATTTTATTTTACTGATAAATCTATGAACTACCAGAAAGCATATAAGAAAATACAAATAATTGTCATAGCCTTTTGGTTGTTGACCTTGGCTTGCAAACACTTGAATCTTGGCCATTATGTCAAAATGAAACTTGGTCAACATGTTGCCTAGGAATATATAGGGTGTTGTATGACTGATTTTTTCCCCAATGATATGACATCTGCTTGTGATGCATTTGTTTGTGATGACAATAATCATAAAAACACAATATGGCCATCTTGAACTTTCTCAGTTACAGACTGTTGTTGAATAACCAAAAGAAATGTTCATAATTTATATAGATTCTTTTAAAACTAAGTGGAGTTTTTTACTTGAACCTAATTGGTACCTGGTAATAAATCTGTAAAAAATGCATTTTCATTGTTAATTATTTTTCCACTTAATGTAAGCTGGATAGTAGAATAATGTTCTTCATACTAGATTATCCAGTTTTAAGGGCAAATTTGATGATGCCCGAAAAAGGGTTGACATGTTATGACCAAATTTCGTATGTTGGAAGAGTTTATGGAGACCTTTCATGGGACTGAGTTATGGGCTCCAAGGGTCAAGGTCACTGTTACTAAAAATTCTTGCAACACAGGCTGAACTTCTTCTGACATTCATTGGAAACGTGGTTTTGTTGCATTGCAGCATTTCTTGTTTCTTATGATATTGCTTTTGATATCAAATAAGTTCACAATATCATTGTTGCTTATGGTATTCATTGATATCTTTGTAAGTACACTGTAAACATTGTGAAATGCTCATCATAGTGTTAATAAATTAACCAATGATATCTTACGCACTATATCTCGTGTTCCAGTCGTGTCGAGGGAAGGGGTTTGTGTGTGAGATTTGTAAGGTGGACGAGATCCTGTTTCCTTTCGACAACATCGCAGTAGTCTGCCCAGAGTGTTCACTTGTGCTGCATAGGTAATCACATTTAAGGCTAGATTTCTAGGCAATCATTGTTTTATGTTGTTCTCTGAGTTGGTAAAGTTAAAGGCTATTACAGTAAAATATAAATCCCACAAGGTAAGGCAATTATTTTCATAGTATACGGGTGGGTGTCTTTTTACTAATTATACTAAATATATAGGAGTGAGGTTGTCGGTCGGTCGGTCTGTCGGTTTTCATGGTTTCCGGACGATAACTCATGAAAGGCTTGACAGATTTGAACAATTTTTGGTACACATGTGTAACATCAGAAGATACAGGTCAAGTTTGATATTGGGGCTGGTGGGGCCAAAGTCAAAGTCACTGTTACTAAAAATAGAAAAACGGTTTCCCGACGATAAATCGTGAAACGCTTGACAGATTTGAACACTTTTTGGTACACAGGTGTAACATCAGAAGATACAGGGCAAGTTCGATATGGGGCTGGTGGGGGCCAAGGTCAAGGTCACTGTTACTAAAAATAGAAAAACGGTTTACGGACGATAACTCATGAAAGGCTAGACAGATTTGAAAATTTTTTGGTACACAGGTGTAACATCAGAAGATACAGGTCAAGTTCGATATTGGGACTTGTGGGGCCAAGGTCAAGGTCACTGTTACTAAAAATAGAAAGGTCAGAATCCAAGTGTTTTAATTGGACTGTAAAAATAACTGGCCAATGGACTAAATGAAGTCACTGAGGCGTGTCTAAGGACATAGATAAGAGTGATATTGAATACAGCCCCAGATTTTAATGGAAAATTGACTAATCCTTGCATTACAAAATACTTTTGAAAGGTTGTACAAAGTTAAAAATTGCCCCAGTATTAAAAATAGTATATAAAAATTTTGAGTTGAACAACAAGTAATTATAATGAACTTATTTTCAGAAGGTTATCTGTTTCCCAAAAAGGTGTGTCAGCACCATTTTGGTAGCCAAGTAAACTTTGACATTGTGCTAAAGATTTGCTATGACTTGGAAACTGAAAGACACTCACATTTTACTTGGTTTTTGTGTTGACAATGGCAATTAGCTTGAGTGCAGAATGAAGATATTTGTTAGGATCCTTGAATGGCTGATGAGTTTGACTGGATCTACATTGCACTGCCCATAGTGTGGGATGCGATACTAATAGTGGTACCTCTATAAAATCATTACTGTATTTCCAACATGATAAGCAGTAATGTGTCTTGTAAATATTCAAACGGAAGTGGAAAATAAGATATCATTCCTTTAATAGCAAATAAAATGGTAGAATCCGGGGGGGGGGGGGGAGGGGGGGTGACATGTTAAGTATGCCAGGCTTCCAAATTGATTATACATTACTTTTTATGTAAAGCATATTGCACATGATGCAAAAAGACAATTTTATCAATTTACTCTTAAGACATACAACTGATTGCTGCATTTATTTATATCAACTAAAAGAACAATGTTGTAAATCAAGTATGAAGCTTAGAGTATATTTGCTGCTAAAAAATGATTGTGTACTTTTTTCAGGCACTGTTTTGCAAAGAGAAATGGCGCATGTCCCAAGTGTGAACGACTGAATAAACGTCGTAATAACTAGGCGTGCAATAGAAAATAGAGAAGTGACCAAAATACCCAAATAAATACCAGTTAAGTTAATCAATTTGAATATTTCACCTGTTAAGTTTGTAATTGATAACCACATATGAAATTTAAGCACATACAATTCTGACTGGAATAGATTTACAGTACTGGAATTTGGACAATATTGTTTTTTTAGCTTGCAGGTATGAAGAATGAATTGTCTCATTTGTGAAATGACCGTCATATTTATGTTATGAGATTCATTTTAACTTAATCATTTTATTTACATTTTAATTCTGTAGTGTTTTAAATATTTTTATATATATTTTATACTGTAATTTATGCTGACAATAGTTTTACAACACTATTCAGCATTAAATCACTGTTGATGTTGCACAGTTGTATTTTCTGAGCCTAAAAACGAAGATTGGTGCTAATAGAATGCTTTCAATGACATTGTACAGAATGACGGGTGTCGAAAAATATGTAGCTCAGAATATAGCAAATTTATGCAACAAAACTTATAAGCCCAATTGTTCAGAAGTTTGTTAAAGTTAACAATGTGATTAACGACATCGTTGTTAACTTCTAAATATGAATTTTTTATGATGAGCTTAAATATTTAAATAAAACAGGTACAGCCTAAAAAGTTGTATCAAACCTTCTTAGAAATACTGCCGATCATAAGTGTATCCATTTAACTTCCAGAGCAGTAAAGATTTGAAAGTTAACAACAATGACGTTAACAATGTTGTTAACTTAACAAAGTTCGGAACCATCGACCAATAGATATATGTCTGTTTATGAGTGTAAGCTGTCTCCATTTGAGGAGAGCTTTAACAACCTTGTTTACTTCAACAAAGTTCAGAACGATGGGCCCATAGTTTTATGCAAGTTAATGAGTGTATGACTGCCTCCATTTGAGGTTAGCTAACAAACCGTCAAGTCCATAGCTTAACCAAATTGAATGGTGATATCTTCTCCAACTGATCTTGTGTTACATTAAGTGTATTTGTAAGAACATAGATGGTGAATGGGAACTAGATAATGAAAGGGTGTTGATATTTTGACAGTGTATGTGTGCTAACTCAGTTTGAATGAATGTGTTGAAACATTGATGTTTCTTAAACCTTGTGATATTTCATAGTTATTTTTGTTACTGAAATAAAGGCAATAAATTATACAAACTATTTTTTCTTTGTTGTATTTAGTCTTTGTTAGTTATAATTATTACTGTAGATTGCATTCTTTTTGTGACATTTTTTTGCGGTTTGTTGGTTTTGACCATATTGAGAAGGTATTTCATGCCACTACGGCAATATTTATCATTAGAAAGCAACTATAAATTTAATAAATTTTCAAGGTTTTCAATTCACAACATATATGCTTAGCAAAAATTGTGAAAATTCAATTGATTTGTAGTAACTACATTTAATGAAAATATATATGCTGTTGCCATTACAAAGTGTTAAATGCATACCCAGAATGATACAAGCGTTTTAACCAGAGACAGCACCAAGTTTGGCATTGGTTTCAACTGTAAAATGTTTCATCTCTATTTTAACCATGTGACCAAATGAAAATTGATGATTTAAATTTTTAGCAATTTCCTTAAGAATTTTCTTTTGAGAGCATGAAATGTTCGGAAGTAAATTAATTCAATTTTTCAACTGTACCCATCAGGTAAAAAACATTGTTTTTTAAACTCAAATAGTAAGCAAGGTAAGACAAAAATAAATTTTCATTCAACATTATACATTGTGTTGAATGCATACCAAAAAGGATACAAAAGGATTGACCAGAGACAGGCACCAGTTTTGGCATGGTTTGAACAGTCAAATGTTTTTAATTTTTTGGTCAATACTATAAAGAATTTTATTTTGAGAGCACATAAGTAAATTAATAAAATTTATTCCAATACCCATCAGGTAGAAAACAATGTTTTTTAACCAGGTTTTCACATAGTGAAACCTGGTTATTAGATTGACGAACATCGTTGTTTGGGTGGGCGGGCAGGCGGCGTCAAATCCCCCCTGAATAGTTTCAGTAAGGGTTGAAATGTCTTGACCAAACTTGGTCTATAGAAAGAGTTTATGGATACCTTCCATGGGATTGCGTTTGGGGTCCCTAGAGTCAAGGTCAAGGTCACTGTTACTAAAAAAGAAAAACGGTTTTAACTGAATTACTTTAGTGAGGGTTGACATGTCTTGACCCAACTTGGTATAAAGGAAGAGTTTATGGATACCTTTCATGGAATTGAGTTTGAGGTCCCTATAGTCAAGGTCAAGGTCACTGTTACTAAAAATAGAAAAAAGGTTTAGACTGAATAACTTTAGGTAGGGCACACATATTGTGACCAAACTTGGTATAAAGGAAGAGTTTATGGATACCTTTCATGGGATTGCGTTTGGTGTCCCTAGGGTCAAGGTCAAGGTCACTGTTACTTAAAATAAAAAAAACGGTTGAAACTGAATAACTGAAGTCAGGGTTCACATATCTTGACCAAACTTGGTATAAAGGAAGAGTTTATGGATACCTTTCATATGATTGCATTTGGGGTCCCTTTGGTCAAGGTCACTTTTACTTAAAATAGAAAAACAGACACAGGCTGAAGTTCTTCTGTCATTCATTGAAAACCTGGCTTCGTCGCATTGCCCCATTTATTTTTTTTATTTTTAAATAGTAAGCCAGGCAAGAGAACACTGTAATAAATATTGCAAAGCCATAAAATGTAGATTAGGTCATGTTTAGTGCTTTTACATTTATTTCGTAAGTAATAAATATATCGATCAACTCACAGAATCAAAAAGTTAAAAACGAGCAGTACCAATGATAATTCAGACCACCATACTTATTGATCTGTCTGAGACAGGCATAACTCATAATTTAATATGAAGTAAAGGCTTTGTTAGAATAAGCCCTTGAAACTTATTATGCACAGTACAACTGCTGAAACCAAGTAATAATTCCATGCATTGATGTCAGCTTATGTCATTCCATATTCATCTTCAAACCCACACATCGTTAATTCTGTGATTTGACAGAGCAGGCTTTAGCAGTGCACGTTTAACATCCTTTCAACTTCCAAGCATACTGAAGAGTTGAAAAGCTGAGTCCTGTATTGTCCGAACTAATGTCAGTCTTTCTTGCTGTCTCTGACAAACTGCATCTGGACATAGTTGGCCGTCTCCGGGTTGCACTTGTCTGGACTCTGTAAAAGTAAATAAGGATAATCACATAATGTTTCAATCAAGGTTTGTGTTAAATTTAATGTTCATACAATCAACTGAGAAATATTCTGGAAATCGGTGCTTATATTTTTTCACCTCATCTTGTTATTATTATATCTAACTAATGAATGCCACCCACTATAAACCTTGTTCCCTCTGGGCAAAAGTTATCCAGTTCCAACTTAGCATCAACCAACCACCAAATGTTACTCTCCTTACAAATATAACCAACCTGTCTGCTAAGGCCAATCACTTTCTTTATCTAACAAATATCCCCCATATTACTTCAACCCTGATATCATCCTTTTTAAAAATATCAACAACCATACATCCATCTTGATATCATCCTTCTTAGAAATATCACCCATCTAGCATTATACGCTGATATCAACAAATATTACCCACCTATTATCCCACCCTGATAGTATTCTCTACAAATATCACACATTCTTCATCCAATCCTAATATCACCCTTCTTACAAATATTACCAACCTTACATCCACCTTGATATCACCCTCTTTACAAATATCAGCATCCTTACATAAAACCCTCATTCAACCTAAATAACCCTACCGAACACCCACCCTGATATCATCTTCTTTACAAATGTCCTCACCTAGCATCCACCCTTCTTATAAAAATATCCCCAATCTTACATGCCACCCTGATATCACCTTTCTTATAAAAATAACACCCAACCGTACATGCCAACCTGATATCACCCTTCTTATAAAAATGTCCCAAATCTTACATACCACCCTTCTATCACCCTTCTCATTCAAATATCACCCACCTTATTTACCTGCCACTCAGCTATCACCATTCGTATGAAATATCCCCCCACTATGCTAACACCATTTGTATGGAATATCCCCCCACTCTGCTATCACCATTTTTATGGAATATCCCCCACCTTACATGTCACCCTGATATCACCCTTCTTATGGAATATCTCCACTTTACATGTCACCCTGATATCACCCCTCTTACAAGTATCACCCAACCTTATCTGTCACACTTCTTACAATATCGCCCAACCTTACCTGTCACCCTGATATCACCCTTCTTACAAATATCTCCCGACTTACATGCCACCCTAGCTGATGTCACCCTTTTTATAAATATTCCCCACCGTTCATGCCAATCTGATTACACCCTTCTTATGGAATATCCCCCACCTTACATGTCACGTTATATAATCAACCACCTGTGACCTTACAAATATCCCCACGTTACATGCAATCCTGATATCACCCCCACTATAAATTAACCCCACCTCACATGCCACCCTGAAAGCATTCTCTTTACAAATATCACACACCATGATATCAACCTCTTAGCAAATATCCCCCACTTTATATCACCCTCTTCAAAAAAAACACCTACCTTACATCCCACCCAGTACCGCCATCCTTACAATCACCCACAAACAACATACATCTCGCCCAGTATCGCTGGCCTTACCCACCTTACATCCTGCCTCCTTGCCAAGACCAATCACTTTCTCCACAAACATCTTCACTTGCTCCAGTTTCAGCTCCAGCATGTACCTGTAGAAAGATTTTTTTAAGAGTTTTTTTTTTAAATATTTGACAATGCTTTTAAATCTTCTTTTAATGTAGAACCTTACTATGTTCATCAAACTTATTTGTATTTCGACATAAATAGAAAAAAAAAGAACGTATCTACTATCTATATCAATTTGTGTATTTCCAGTTTTATATTATTTCCATATATGATAATTTAATAAACATGAAACTTGAATTTATTAAAATATTAGTTGCCTGATATAACTTTTTTTCATCCACAAATACTATTAAAACTACTCTTCAAAACACTAGCAAACTGCTGTCAGCTCTTGGGTGTTGTTTTTCATCCAAAAGGGGGCATAACTATGCAATTATTTAAGTCAGATTCATGGGCCTTCCTTCATGTCTGTTTTGCTGCTGGCAACATGTAAATGTTTTGTTTTGGCCAAGAGACAAGTTCTGACATAAATGCCAAGGTTATTACCGTACAAAACCTCGAAAATCTATCTACATAAAATGGACAAGCAAATAACTGTTAAACAAACAAAACATTCCATTACCTGGCCGACTCAATGACGACAGTTGCAGTGTCAGCGAATGCTGGAGCAACGTCAGGAGTGAGCAGGTGAACCATGCTGTTGGAAAAGTAGACGAGGTCAAATCGGCCCCGGTACTTGGCCTTCCGACCAAGGTCTGGTAGCGAGTTCATGGGCAGAAATGATATACTCACGTTGTTCAGTGGGAGGGGCTCTGAAATTTACATGATGAATTAAGCAGGTCACATGGGGTCAAAAACTAGGTCATTAGGTCAAATCTGAGAAAGTCTTTGAAAAAAAGAGATGCAATATATCCGCTCTACTGGAGATCTAGAATTTATGTCCCTCAGGTTATACAAAGATACTTATTTATACAATATACCGCTGTCTCAAAACAGTACTATTATGCCAGATAACCCCATATACTAGATACCAACACAACAGTGCTGTATTACCATATTCCTGATCCAGTGGCCTGATGTCACTGAGATCGGCCTTTTTTAATTCCTCGGCTACCTCGCGTTCTACCTGCTCTGATAACTTCTCAGCATCTGAAACATCAACAAACATGCTTTTCAGAAGGAATACATTACACTCATTATGATACGGATTAAGAGTATTATTTATCAGGTTTGTAGAAAATTGGATGAGAAATCCTTAAATCAAAAAGCAGACAAGATGTTTAACTTAAGACAATACAACGGCAATAACTCAAGTAAATGAATGTTTATCTAAATTATTTGAGAAAAGATGCCCATAAATATTTTCACCAAGTTTGGGAAAGATTGGATAAGAAACTCGCCAGTAATTTAGCAAATAAAATGAACTAGAAATTTTCTAATGGATGTAGTGATGACAGACCTTGAATATCTCCGAGCTGTAGCAGCCAAAAGTTATATACATACCAGTTTTGGAGTCTGTTTTATCATCTTCAGAAACTTCCTCTTCTGTAATTTCTGCAGGAAAAAAACGTGATTCATTCCATAAATTCTGCTCAGTACAGCTCCAATCATTGCATTGTTTGAATGGTCAATCATGCAATAAAACCTGACTAGATTTCTGATGTAAAGAAAAGGTTGCAGCAATCTAGATAGAATGCAAAATAATCCGTGAAGTACCTGTAATTTTGGGTCCATCCTTCTCGCCAGTTTCTTCTTTTTCAGCAGGTTTTGGTTGGACATACTTTGTCCTGTTAGCGATCTCGTGTAACATGGACATGACGTTGTACTCTGCCACATTGCATGCTGTCTGAAACCAGAAAAATGAGGTAACAGTTATCACACATATTCAACAGAAGAATTTGACCTACAGTCATGTTAGCTTATAGAAACAGGAAAAACCTGGCCTCAATTTCTTGAAATGTCTTAAGTCCCTTATAACGGCATTAAGTTAAGCTCACTATTTCTGTTTTTCAATTATTTGCTTAATATTTATAGGGAATGGGTCTACAACCTCTTGGTGACCTATACCATTGGACAACTCTCAGTCATTATGGCAGCTTATTAAATGTACAGTCAAACCCTATTGGTTTGAACTCCCAGGGACTGGGGAAAACACCTTTAAACTCGGAAAATTCGAGCCAAGTGGGAATGTTTACCTTCAGTATAAAGAAAACGGTCCTTAAAAATCAAGTTCGAGCCAGCAAGGAATTTGAGCAAAGCGAGTTTGAGTTTGACTGTATCACTAAAAAAAGCAAAACCTTGGTGTAGAAATATTTTGAGACTATGAAAAGCAACACTCTGTTTGCTTTTCCTTGCATAACTTGTTAAGCATAACATATTAATGCTGATTTGATGCTCATGTATTTTTTTTTATCTAAAGCTTGAGCATCATAGAACGGAAATGCAGTATTCACACAGGTCAGACAGTTTCCCTTTAATTTTGTCAGGGTAATTTTATTCAAAATCAAAAATGCAACAAAATATACATGGTCATTTCAGGTGTACCTTCATGTACTGCTTGTTGGATTTCTTGAAGAACTCTGTTTCTTCGCACTGTATCCCGAGGGTGACGTACGGACTGACAAGAATGTCCCCCCAGTAGCCGCGACGTGCATGTTTCTCTCCTTCCTACACATAAGTAAAGGCATGGTTTATAGAAGGACCCATAACATTTTCAATCGAAAAAATAAAATAAAATCCTATTCTCATTGGTCCATTAGTGCATACATTAAAGTGGTTTTAATTGAATCATTATGAGATTGATTCATTTTGAAATTCAGTTTGGTTGAAGACAATAAGAGACTACTGAATTAATAACCCAGTGTCCTCACTTTATATGTCATACAGTTGATAACTTAGTTTAAGTAACACAAGGGTATTAGCTAGAGGGTTATGGAAGGGAACTGCACCCTTTCCTTTTTTGGTAGCACTCTTCTGCCCTTATGGAGATCAGCATGGACACCCTCCTGCCTTCATAGATTTAAATGCCTAAATATTTCTTTTATTTGGTAAAAACTTAAAATGTGATTATAAATTCTTCAAAATTTGACATTTGACAATTCCCAACATTTACTTCAAATTCGTAATGATCCAATTCTTCACAATATGCCCCTTTCTCCCTTAGAACCCTGTCCTTTGTGCAGCACCATTCTCTTAATATAACCTGGCTAAAACCCTTGTAACACTCACATGAATGACTTTAAAAGAAGTAAAATCCACTACTTTAGACTGAGCAAATCCCACAGTGGAAATATTGAGGCTATGTTCATTTGTGGTTATTTTTACGTACATGTGTGAGAATTAAACCAGAGGCCATGGTTTTGTTTGGAATTTCGTAGTCAGCTTCCCGTACTTCAAAAGCCTGGCCGTTCTCCCTCCAATATTTATACTCATGGGAATGGATTATGTCAGCCTGAAATCAAAACAGTATGTAAAATTACCTTTGGTCTCCATTAAACAAAATAGTAAACAAACTAACAAACATGTACACATTATCCCCACTTAGCAAGCCCCTCTATATGTTTATCTTTAGATTAACCATATTTTATTCAACATAGATAGATATCATATACTGCAACATTGTATGTCATACTATTATATACATGATATACTGAAACGGATTTAAATGCAAGCAGAGCTTATGTATTTCTTTGAGATACACAATGGGTCCAGCTAATCAATGGGAGTATTGATTGTTAGAATATTGTTAGATCAAGAACTCTAGTTAACTATCTAGTGAGTGCCACAAATCAAACTTAAAGTTCAACTTGATCATTCAAATAACTTTGCCAAAGCTGACCAATAAAGCTTGATGTATCGAAACAGATCTTATAATAACTCAGAAACATTCATTTGAAAAAGCGATTGTATGATACTTGCATTGATAAGGCCAAAAGAAAAATGGTTTGGTAAGGGTTACATCCTTTTCAAAAACAGGTAGGGTAGGTCGGCTTTTTATTATTTTCATTTTATTTCTTTATTACCCGGTAGGCTTTATGTTGGAACGTTATTGTCATCAACGAATAATTGTGGCAAAGTAATATTCTGTAGAAAGCTTTAAAAGTTTTAAACTACATATTATGTATGTGTTTTATTCTAGGCATAAGATTGACCCATGGATGTTTCACTTTGTTTACACAGTTATCCTTGCTGAATATGAACAGTTTCTGAAACAGCTCTATACAGGCAGTCAGGCACTGAAAGTGTCTCTTTCAAAACAATTACATTTCTATGCTCATTAAAAAATAGCGGTCTGTGACCCGACATTTCTGACAAAATTCTTAATATCACAGAAATTAAATGCAACCATAAATTTGTCTATCTTCCCTACCTCTCTCTGCACCAGCCTCATCTGGTAGTCCCAGTCGTAAACATTTATCCGGGAGTCATACCTCGTACCCAACAACTTACGAATTCGCAAATCCCTGTTAAGAAAAAAGTTACTCAGTACGGCTTTTGGACAAATGTACATGTGTAAGCCATGTGCTATTTCATACCTGAAATGCTTATACTGTATGCATTATATTTAGTATCAGATGACGGACATCAATCTTTTCATTTTATGTATTTCATTTCTTAAATTACATCATTGCACTTTTGTTCACATCACAATATTCATAACAATACAAAAATTTCATAGCAAAGTCACAATCAACAATTATCAATAAAATGAGATCTAGTTATATAAAAAATTTGCATACATTATAACATAATAACTAAACTGAATTTTAATAACCTCATTTTATTGATTACTTAACAACAAAATATTCACTTAATAGTTTAACCAGTATTTATTTTAGATTATAATACATCAATCATGGAAAATGATACAGATAAATAACAAAAAATACACGGGTACAGTGAATTCATAATCATTAAGACCAAGAGTATAAGAGCTCTTACGAGCTAACAATAATATAAATGGTACTGTATTGAGAAATAAAAAATAAATAATTCTGAGTCACATTTTTATTATAAAATAATTTCTTGAATGAATGTACCTACAAAACATGTCGGATATACATACCAATATTTTGATACTTCAAATACCCCTGTGATCGCTGGATTTCTCCAAAATTTGAATATGGCATCCAAGAAATCTCTCTCCTTAAACTGCAAAATAAAGCCGGCAATTAGTGTCTTACTTCATATAAAGATTAATATCAGAAGACCAGAACAGTACAAACAGATTGTCATCTCAATGTTTTTGAATGATAAAGTTTGACTGGCTTAAAAATATTCCAGTGATGTACATAAAAAATATTTTCCTATGCATCAACTAGAATTCCGCAAATCAGAAGTGTTAACACGCCTGCCATCATTTTCAAGCAAAGCTCACCATGACCTTTAACCCTGATTGCAAAATCAATGGGATTATCTACTGATCATCAGGCCCCAATTTCTAGAAACTTCTTAAGCTTACCAGGCTTAAGTAGCTTATTTCAATGAGGCAAAGTACATTCTTATATTGGAATTTGATTAATGAAAAATGGTTTATTGTGATTATCATATTGATAATTTCCATCTAAAGCATAAAAACTCTTAAAGAAGTAAATATCATGCAAATTATTGAAAGACAAAAATAGTGAGCTTAGCTCAATCCTGTTAATAAGGGACTTAAGAAGTTTAGAGAAATTGGGGCCAAGGCTACTGTGATGGGGATTTTGGAAGTATTTATTACTCCCTAAAAATGGGCAACACTTTCAAAATTGAATCTTTGGAAGTACAGAAACTTCCAACATATTGAATAAAACTTCCAAAATTGAATGCTCAATGGAAGTACAAAAATAAAAAAATGTGGTGTTAATGTTACATTTCAGGCTATGTTTTCAGCAATTCTTGAAATGGTTTGTCTGAGCCCACTTTTGAAACTGGCTTGTTTTTTTGCAACTCATTTCAAAATAGTTGTACAATAAGGAAGAAATGTTTAGTGTTTAAAAAAATTCCAAAAATGAAGGCAAGAATTTCAAATTCTTAATAGAATCCCTGACTATGACCAACAAGCAGATAAAGTTTCATGACACTCAAAAGTTTTTTTTTATCAGAATACCAATATATTAAATATATATTCTTAAAAGTCACCATGACCTTGACCTATTGACCCCAAAATCAATATTTGGTCATGACCAAAGTGCACATTAAGTTTGAAGCCTATAAGCATAATTGATTGGCAATCAGGGTTCCCGCTGGCGATCGCCATTGTCGCCATTTGCGACAAAATCGCAAAAGTGGCGACAACTTTTCAAATTTGGCGAATTTATGGCTACAACGATTTTTTTCTAAAATATTTTCTTAAAATGACGTAAGTGGTGACCATGCGGCCTGCATGATAATCGATTCTGTCACTGTCATAAATCAAGCGCATCTGCTGGTGCGACAACAAAAATTAATCCGATAATTAGGGCAAGCAGTCACGGCCCAGTCAACACCTCGCTAATTATTGCAGAATTTTATTGCTTTCACGGATAAACAATGACATCCTTTAACTGTTATGTCTCTTATTAGCAAACAATTTTAATATTTAGCTCAACAGCCTTGTTGTTGCGTAATTATCGTGTTAGTTTTAAATATGCAAATCGTAGAATTTTATGTTGTCGGAAAGTCACGTGATATGCAAATTTCGTAATGACGTTTACGCGCTAAAAATAGACTTGCTTTCGGTTTTGTCGCAATTTGTAATTGCTATAAATGCAGCATTCTAAGAGTTCAAAAAGTGTCAAAAAGATTAACAGAAATCAAATAAGTAGGATAAGGCTTCTAATATGTTGGCTGGAGTAAAGAGTAGGTAGACAAATTTATATTAGGAAAGTTATGGCCCTAGTTTGACAATGTATATTTCTTTGAGTTTCCATTTTTTTTTAATTTATCTCATAATTTCACAAATGTATTCTTTTATTGTATGCAGGCATTAGACTGAAATCAACATATTGATGTTTATGTCACATTTTTTGCAATATTTTTTTATTTATATACTAGTCCATATACAATGAATTTTGTCAACAGAATAACAATTTGCTATTAATATCTTGTGCTTCATGTACAACAAAATGTTATGATTTGCACGACAATGTGCTAATTAAATGCAATTTAAGGCTCTTAAAATGCTTAAACCCCATGAGCTTCAGGGAGCTTTGCCCCCTTGGCCCCCAAAAGGGCGCTGCCCTGGACCCGTAAGGGGGCCTATCGCGGCCCCCTTAACCCCCCGCGAAAAAGTGGCGACAACTTTTTAGAACCCAGGGGGAACCCTGGGCAATGGAAGTGTGCCGCCACCACTGAGGGTGAGGCTGATTTTACAATATATAAAACCACATATGACAAATAAGAAGTGTAAAAGCCAGGGGGCCATTTCAAAAAAGGAGTTTAGTCATAACTTCAATTATCTTAAATCTGTATCAACCTCACAATGGCAACACATTGATTGTTTTTATTCCCTTAGATTTGTGACCATTTTTAATACTGGCTGAAGTTCAATTCACACAAATATGTAGCAAAATAATGAATATATGACTCTAAGATAAATTCAATTTACGCCTTAAATTGAGATCTTTTCTGAAACGACCCCCCAGATGCAAAAATGACATATTACAGAATATTACCTTTAACTGACTGAGATCAACAACAGGTAACTTCTTCTCCAAGTAACTAAAGTCAGTCACCATTCTGAAATGGAGTTGAACATAAATTGTTATGTTATGAACAGTTGCACTTTATCATCATATACTACATGTAACAGCCCTTCTCAAAAATGTGTATTAAACGCACATAAAATCTGCATTAAACGCAGCTGTATTGACTCCATATTTTGCAACATATTTTTCTTACCAAATTAAATTAAGAAAAATTCACTTAAAAAATGCCTTTAAGTGTAAAATGAACTTTAAATACACTTAAATACACCTTTTTTTGTTTAAATACACTTTTAGCAAAAATATAACATTATTTGAATGTCGTCATAAAAGTCGTCTTTGAAGGCATCATGGTCGAAGTCACCATATTTGTAGAAGTCATCATCATAGTGAAATTGGAAGTTGTTGTATTCATCGTGGTGGCTGTGGTAGTTGTGGTAGTAGTTGTAGACGTGATGTTACGTCATTAATAAAAATTGTTGACATTGGCCTCGCTATTTAAGCAATTTTGTACGGTAAGTGTTTATGATATAAATAGCATCTCAAAGTCATGGTCAATCAATACAAAATTCATAAAACTCATTTACTAAAATTGCAAAAAAAATTTGCCAAGGCGATTATAGAAAACTTGTTTAAATTATTCCATATTAACACAATAAATGAAGCAAGACTACTCACTTTATAAGTTCAGTGGACATCTTTTCTACATATTCAGTAGACTGTTTTCTGATTAAGATATTCCCAAATAATTCAAGGAACAGCTCTGTCTTTTCTGTAATAAAAGTATATTTGTTACATATAATTCATATAAATATACAAAAAAAATGTGTGGCTATTTAACTATGACACATTAAATTAAGACTGATACAAATTTGCAGATACAACCCAAAACTAGCAATCTAAGATATTAGGGTGCACCCACACACTTCCTAGAAGCAGAAAAATGACTTGCATTGCTTTATAAATGAAAAATACTACCCCGGTATAAGTATTATGAAAATAAAAGTGTTTTTGACTATGCATATCACAATACAATAACAACAATAACATTTTTGCATCTTGGAACAAAAAGAACTGTATTATAGTCTCAAAGAAATGCATAGGAGAATAAAAATTACAAATCTAAACTACAACTACAATCGAAAAGCTACGTAAGGCTTAATTAATGTTGCACGTTTCTGGAAGAAAGATGTCTTGCTCACCTTGTAAGCCCATGCGAGTCTGAGGCTCAAGAGCAATTGTAAGAAACAGCATGTCCCTTGCATACAGCTCCAAACTTCCCTCCAGGATGTGAAACTGAAAATGGTCATAGTGGTTTTTGTATAACAATTTTCCTGTTTGAGTAGTTTTATGATTTAAAGTCACTTGACTTAAAAAATATTTATTAAAGTATTTTTATGAGTGTAAGGCCAACGAAACTAATTATTAATTGTGGCCAAATCAGTACATTTTAACAGTCATCAAAATAAGACTTTTTGATGTAAAAGCCCGAATTCTAATACTATTGCTTGGCATTAATTTTTTTAACAAGCCCTGCTATATAAAATTTGAGCAAGCCCAGAAGACATTTTACCAGTGCAGGGCTTGCGGGCTTGTGTTAATTTCAACCACTATAGAGTACAAACAGAGGTCCAAACCAAATGTGCGAATATTAGCCTTAAATTTAACTAAATACTTTTGGTTCATTAAAAAAACAACTTGAAATTAAGCATTCAAATTTCATTGATTTATAATCGATACTTTGACATCAAAAACAAAACAAATCAACTCTTTTAGATTATTTATAAGATTGTGTACAATTATTACAAACTCTTATTAAAGGAGAAGCGCAAGGCTTGAACATATTTTCATTACATACTATAATTTAATAAGCTTAAAGAAATCCTCTATCCATTTATTGTTCCCTTACACAGAGTTTCCTTGGTGTATGCCTGTATTTGCGGGCAACGGTGAGCAGGACATGTCTCAAGTCACCGGCTCCGACCAGCAGGATATGCACAGGATCTGAAATGTCTACTTGTTAATACTCTTTCAATATAAAAGTATAACTTGTTTCTGAACAAAGCATCAACTGTTAAATTCAAACAAGGGGCTTTTTTGTAGAGAGAGAGAGAGAACACATACAAATAAAATAATATTTATATTTAACATTATTTCTTTATAATCACAAAAATATTTACTACTTTTTCTTACCATTTTCACAAGTTTTTCCTCCTGAACTCCCTGAAAGAAGCAGTGAATTATTTATATTCAGTGATTTTGAAATTCGTTGTGGCAAACAAAATTTCAGAAAAATCAAACTCTAAGCAAATTGGACCCACCTAAAAACCTATCATTGAAGTACTAATTGATAAATTGTATTCAAATGTGTGTTCCAAGAACTAGCTGTTAGCTCTGTTGGTGATTTTGACGAGTTGAAAGGATTCCTTTGTGGGTTTGTATTGGTTTGAAATAAGAGCACATTAATTTTTGTGCATCATACACAATATCCTCCAATATTTACAATCAACTAAGAGCCAGTGATTCCTTTTGCTAAACATTCATACCTACGGTAGTCCTATACTCATTTTTTTTTCCTGATAACCCAATATTCTTCAACATGTGCTTTAAAGGTTATCTGTGCACAGAACTATGCATGGGACTCTTAACTTTATGCTCAGGTCATATGATTTTGTAAGAGTCTGAAGGACACACTCATGTTAATTTGAAAATGAATCACTGAAGAGGAACAATACACTTAAAATAATATAAATATAAAAATAATATACCATGGTACATGTGTATATCTTGTTTTTGTTAAACTATGCAACTGTTTATGTATATGGTAATGCAATTATAGTTGTCATACGGTAGACCACCTCGATGGCCTAGTGGTCGAGCATCCACCGAAAGAAGCTTAAAAAGAAAGCTTTCCTTGCATGGCGCTCAGCATTAAAGGGTATCATTGACAAACTGCACCAAGCAGAGTTAATATTCTGGCATTATATTCTCAGTCAAAGGTAAAGAATTCATGTACAATTTTCATATTTGCCCTCCATCACCGAATCACCGGAAATATTTTGAAACAACTTTGCACAAATGTTTACCAAATTGAACTAAATCACTTGGCATAATATGTAATGATTCAAACCCGGGAAAATTGTCTCCTGTGTATTGGTCTTTCATCAGTCAAATCTAGTTAAAGAACCAAGTGGTCTATTTAAAAAGAAATTCTGGGTATTTATAAAAGTATCGGGAAAAATATTCAATAAAGTACATCGAGACGAAAGACGACAACGCCAATGCCATAATTCGATCAACAACAAAGGGTATTACCCTCAGATTCCAATGTTTCTAACTTGATTTCTTTCAATCTGCTGCCACTTCAGCAACTGTTTACTTCACACAAGTGGTTCAACATTAAAGGAAAATAGGTTTGGATAGAAATCAGAATGGACATATCCGACTACCATTCAACTTATTTAATTCATTCAACAAAACCACGACTATAACATAATAAAAAAAAACCCACACACCTTTTAAAATTTCTTGGAAATCGAGAGCGGGACTAAATCCCCACCAAGTTATCGCACCAAAACCGTCTGTCATCCTTTAACACCGCGACAAATATAAGTCAGATTATTTGCGTGTTGAGACGGGAGCAGACATTTGTAAACAAACCAGTCTCGCGGCAAATATAGCGGAGATACAAGTAGTTTTTCATAGAATATAAATTAGAGGAGTACATTCATAATTTTATTTGGAGTAATGCTCATTGACTTTAAAAAAAATATAATTCATAAATATAACGATTAATCTTTTTTGGGGTAACAAAATATTATCTGCGCGCCGTCAATATGTCAGCCCCCATCTGAAAATTTACTGCATTTTTTCTTCGCGTCGTTTTTTTGTGTAAAATAGAGCATAACTAATTAATTAAAACTTTGATTCTTCATTATTATCCTCTATTCGAATAAACAAATGTCATCGAAGCCATTAAGACTGTGCGTAAACGTTTTTTTACTCTGAAGATATGCCATTTGAGCTGTCAAAATTTGACTATGTTTACTTTGTCCTCTCTCATACTTTGTCCTCTTACAAATATTGACCAATGTATAGCACTGTCACACGGGACCCCCATTTCACGACCCTCCCAGAAGACATTAGCATTTGTTAAGTGGAATCGAACCTGTGACCAACTTGATTAACAGTCAAGTGTGTTACCACTACACCACGGATCCGCCACGAATGTGGTCACAATTTTTTAAGGCTTTATACCTTAACTGCTTTCAGTGAACAACTCTATCTCACACTCCACTTAGGTGTTTATGCTCCTTGAATGACAAATATTGAAAGATTATCACCATTTACTCAAATAATTTCTTACTCAGTATTTACCAAACTTGACAGCAAAATTTACTCTGTTACAATTGCACTGATTATGTATGGTTTGTTGATTTTTTTCTGCTAGGTAATGACAAGACTGTTATATATCCTTATAGATGAAGATGCCCAAATAGACTTGGGGTGGATGATTTTCGGGTGTTTTATCTAACTTTTGGGAATAGAACAATAATTATTCTGACTTACAACTGAAATATACAGCCTTTTTCTCAATAACACCATACTTATTTGCCACCATTTTGTTTTCAGTCAAATTATTTGCTGAATTATTTAATGTAATGTACCACCCAAAAGTGTAGGTTACGCAAAACTTTTATAATGAACAACATATTTTTGGCTCATAATAAGCATGCAGGGAGTTAAATTTTACATCAATTCTGTCCATTTATTAGGACAACATAAGTTTTAATTATCACGATTGTTTCAGACTTGTGAGCGGGGATGTGGATGGAAAGTTTGACACACTGTTCTCACGGATATCCAGCATTCAGAAGAAAAGTGGAGCTTTTGATGTTAGTATTGATTATTGAAAGGGACTCCCTAAAAGATAAGACAGTGCTATTTTGAGTTGGCAAGACATACATGTATATATAACATACATGGAACAGGGTATTGGGTATGAACGGCACTTATATTGTCTTGCTATTGAGGTAGCATTTATAGCAACGCAGTAGAGTGTCCCCCTGCAGAGCAAGGGGTTGTGGGTACAATCCCCACTAGATGCACATAGCATATCTGTGCAGTTTTGTCACATTTGGTGCCTAAGGTAAATCACACATAGTATGATAAGCCTCTAGATCAAGCAAATTGACCTTAGTCTCCGAAATTTGAGGATGATTTTCAAAAATTAAAGTGTGTAACTTGGTATTGGATAAGTAGCTACACTTATACTGATTTGCCACAGAACTAGCTTTTATAGCGACGCAGTAGAATGTCCGCCTGCAGAGTCAGGGCTGATGGGTTAGATTCCAACCAGATGCAAGAATCATTTTTGCGTAGTTTGTCACATACAAACATATGCTCTGTCAATGTCATGGTTTAGAAAAAGATCTAGCTCATTTTATTAATTTGCTTAAAAAGCACACAAGTAACTAAAAAAATAAATTTTATTTTAATGGAATTATAGAATTTAATTTTATTTTAGAAGTGACAGATACATTTTTATCTTTATTTGCTATTTATTAAATGTAGTTTAATGTAACTGTGGTTCAGTTAAGAAATTATTTGTTCTTGTTGTTTTAGCTACTTCTGTGTGTAGGTAACCTGTTTGGTGATTCCAATGATGAATGGAAGAAATACCGGGATGGATCTGCCAAAGGTATGTAGGGTAATGTTTTCTGCATTTTATACACACAAATAGTGCAATATACACAAGATTTCTATTTCTCATTGTATTTTATATGCCCATGGAATGCGCATTTGATAAAACTATTTTAGATGTATTGATGTATTTGTATTTTCTTGATCTTTTTTAAACTGATAAATATTATTATGTAAAATTTGATGTTAATTTTTGTGTTGTTTTCAGTGCCGATACCGATGCTGGTTTTAGGCCCAAACCAGTCTGAACATGTATCAATGTATGCAGATAGTAAAGGCGGGGACCTGTGTGAAAACATAACCTTCTTAGGTATGTATAGGACCCTGGTAAAGTAAGAGTCAACAAAATTTCTTAAGCATCTTATATGTTGTTTGTGTGTTAAAATGTAATTAAATAAAATAGATACAATTTATCAGAAAATGGTGAGAAATTCACCCTCGTGTGGGTGAAGTTTGTGCCCTAATGCAATAATTTGTGGAATTTGTTGCTGGTGATATAATTGGTGGGAATTCTATTCTCCTATGCAAAAATTGATGGGGGGGATTTTGTTTTCCTATCCAAAGAATAGAAGGAGGATTTTGTTCCCCAACGAAAAAAATGGATTGGTTTTGTTGCTCTTTGCAAGATTTGTAGAGGGGGGGACTGTTTGTCCGCAAATATTTATTTGTTCTTGTTACGATACATTTATGATAGTCCCTGTACATAAAAGTTGCAATTGCATCAATTTAAGATTAAGTCATAATTAGAAACATGATTTATCCTCCTAATACAGCTTAAAAATTACCGGACAATTACGGATAAACTAAAATATGTGATTTTTGCAGGCAAGAAGGGCATATACTCAGGAAGTTCTGGTCTTCAGCTGGCGTACCTGAGCGGGAAGGAGTCTGACATCATTTCTGATGACACAAGTTTCAATGCTGTTGACCTTTCCGCTCTCATTGATCCAGTGAAGAATGATACAAAGTTTAAAGGCGTTGACATACTGATAAATTCACAGTGGCCCAAAGGAGTGGAAAAATATGGAACAGAAGTGGTAAGAGGTTGTCCGTTTAAAAATCAGTTCTTATGACATAAAAGGAATATTATATTTCATTTGTATTTTATATACATACAGTGATTTTTTGGGGAATTATTTTTACCGCCTGTGCCTTGCAAATTGGGAAAAAAATGTTGCCTTTGGGAAAATACAAAATCAGGCCAAAATAGCTAATATAGTGGCAAATATACATGTTTTAACGGTTTTATGCATACATTATGCTTTGAAGGAGTAAGAATTGTCAAGATCTTGTTTATATTTCAAGAAATTCATTGCTATTTTATTCATTTACGTAATGGACATTTATCAAATTGGGAAAGAATATAAAATTTTGGGAAAAATGGACAGTTTTTCACAAGGGGAAACAGCCTTTAGAAGGCAGTAAATTGCACCAAAAAATCACTGACATAATCAAAGCAATTAATAGTCATCATCATTGATTGTCATTGACTTAATTGTGCACAAGTTCTAATCTTCCACCATTGAAGTGAAGGCATGAAGTGGAGTGTGAAATAATTGACTGTCATAAATGAAAGATCCATTAAAGATGATAATAAGATGCCTCAATATATATGCAGCTAATCCCTTCACTAGAGCTAAGATATTTCTTTAGTAATGTCCCATGTTTGACTGCCTCATGCTGCTACTGCAAGCATAAGCCTTTGGAATCCATGGCAGTGTTCCTGGTTTAAACGATGATCTCAATATTCTTCAAATATGAATGGTTTCTGATTTTTTTTTTTATTTGTATATAACAACTGTGACTGCACTGACAATCATCTAACATTTTCCTACTGAACTTTGTGTAATTTTTTTTTAACAAATCTTAAAGCAATTACAGTCATTTTACAGTTCTCCTACTTAACTTAGTGTTTTAATTTATTTCTGTTTTTTCATAAGACAACTGAATGCTCCTCTTTAGCCAGGCTTCAAGTCTGATGAGTGTGGATCAGAGGCGATATCGCAGCTTGCCCTGGGCTTGAGGCCACGTTATCACTTCTGTGGACTGGAGGGTGTCCACTACGAAAGGCCCCCATACAGGAACCACAAGGTCCTGGCTGAACCTTCTAGACATGTAACACGCTTCATCGCCCTCGCTAATGTTGGCAACACTAAGAAACATAAGGTACATGTTGTTCAAAATGGTATTATTTGAAAGCGTCATTAATCCACACTCTTTAACATGTTTAAATTGAAATATGTTAATGTTGTTTGGCCAAGAAAGGCAGCTGACAAACTGTGCTTATCAACGCTTTTATACCAAATTCATTAAAAGTTATACACCAAGTGGTTTGGGATCAAAAATTGGCTCTAGTTTTATTGTATACTTATAGCTTCTTACTTTGAAGCTTTCTGTTCAATTGGTTTCCATAGTTATTGCTGTTAAGTTGTAACTTAAAGCTGCACTCTCACAGATTGAACGTTTTGACAACTTTTTATTTTTTATCTTGGAACGAGCCAATTTTTGCGAAAATCCATGTAAACCAGTTATATAAGACTGCTGACAAAAAAATTAGATCGCAGATTGTTATATTTAAGTTCAAAAATTGTTGTTTTATACATTTTTCTTAAACCGTTAAAAAAGATGGCGAAACGTTCAATCTGTGAGAGTGCAGCTTTAAGAAAACTATGTTCCGAAGAAAACAGATAAGGAATTGCTATTACTTTGGTTATAGCTCAAAGACCATTCAAGCATAAAACTTGGTACCCACGTTAACAGGGACTATATGCTCATGTATAGCAAGGCTTCATTTATTATTGAGTTATGCCCCTTTGTTCAGCTGTTCAACTGAGAAAAGACAAGAACAGACTGGCAATCATTCTGCAGTACCGGTATTCTTGTTTAAGAAGTCTTCACTGATGGGTGATGTTTATTCCAGTACTTGTATGCCTTCAACATTACGCCACTATCTGATATGGAGCCTGCTGATCTCAATTCACAGCCGCAGGATGTTACCGAGTGTCCGTACAATTCCAAGGCTTTTCAGTCACAGCAACCAGACACACAGGTACAGAGTAAGGCTTGGGTTGTAGTAATGTCATTGTCTTAATTTTGAAAGGTTCAGTGCACTAAAACTTAAACCTTGGCTATACCTTCAAAATAAAAAAGTGTAGAGTTTTAACCAGGATTTAAAAAGGACAGGGTGCTGCAGAAAAGAGACAGGATGCTAAGGGTAAAAAGGGCACATTAAATTAGGCTATGAAGAACTTGAACGTTATGATTTGGCAGAAAATGTTAGAGCTTGTGTTAAATTGAAGTAATATTAGGATTCAACTGCCAGACGTGTAAAGCGTGTATGTATTTATAATCTTGTTAAAAGAAATCTTTGACTGTCTTTAGCATTTATTTCTATTAAGGCAAAAGGGTACCCATGCTGGTCTCCATGAGGACATGGGTGATACTGAAAAGGGATAGGGTACAGCTCCCTTCCATAACCCTTCAGCTAATACCCTAAAAAGCTATTAAGTTAGTTAAATGAAACTTGGTACACTTGTTGTACATGTGTATCAAAGCCTACAGCTCTGGTTTAACTATTTTCAACAGTATTTACAATCTCAATGATACATTAGCTTTAAGTGATGATAAGTGACCTATCAGAAAGTAATCTAATTTCTGTTTCCCTTTAAAAGTTGACAATTCACACTGCTGGCCATTGCAAGATGTGAAATTAAATACTGTTTGTTTGTTATGTGACAGGCGCAGCAGTTTTTCTATGCCACACAGGAGGGAGGGAAGAAACGCCCGGGCAAGGCTGGCGGAGACAGGCCACAGAAGAAACATAAACGTACATAATAATTATTGTCTCACTCTTACTTCTGAATTCAACTTTTTGATATCAATAACTTGATGTCTCTTATTTTTGACATTAGTGCAGCAGCAGGTTACTACCAAGAAAGAACAAGTTCAATGTAGTTTATTATTCCATCAGCAATAGTAGATTGGTAGTTATTAAATATTATTATCACAACAAACAGTTCATTTATATGGTGTTTTATTGTTTTGTCCAAAAACCATGTTGTTCATTCCTTTAAATCTACCTTGAAAATAGCCATGCCTTTTGTTACGGACATTAGTACTGGGGTGAGTTCATAGGCAAAGTTCTAATTGAGTACCACTAGAGCTCTCATAACTTAAAGAACGACTTATCTTGTCAAAAATAGAATATATGTAAACAATTAAAAAAGAGGAGGAAAGGTTAAGCTTTGCCTCATTCAAATGATGAAAAAGTGATTTTACTATGCAGATTTTCGATGCAATGACCTAGATTTATAACAATATATGACTGCGAGGCACACAAATTCTTGCCATGAGGACCTTGGCTGTGCCCTATGCTAACTTAGGTATTAAGTAGGATAGGAATTGGCTATATAGCCCTCAGAAAACAGCTATAGCAAACACAACACAATAATATAATATTACTTCCAAGAATACAAACTTGAGCATGATGTTATGAGCCTTCAACAGAAGCATAATTAGATTTCCCCTGATTTTAGCGGTGTCGACGGGACCATGTTGGTTCTGCCTGGGGAGCCCCGAGGTGGAGAAACATCTTGTTGTCAGCGTAGGAGAAGAGGTACGTACATTGTTGGGCTCTTCTAATATACCCACCTATCAGTGATATTTGTGCAATTTTTGCTGAAAAATCTTTGATATTTTGTGCTTGCAAATATTATATTATTTTATTGTAAATTACTGTATTGAGGACAATGTTGTTGGATAATTGCTAGTACAGGCATGAAGACATGAGATTTTGGGACCATTCAAATTTTTAATAACATTGTCACTTAAACAGTATAGAATATAGAACAATATACCATTTATGAAAATTTAGTAATTCTCCAGAGGTTAGAGAAATTTTGCAATTAGTCAAACTGAGTTTGTTATAAGTTAGTCAAGCTATTGCAATAATTCATTTTTTAATAAAAACTTCTTATTTTTAAAAACTTCTTATAAAAATAAAAAAACAGAACCTTAGCCATCTTATGTGCAGCCACATTCGAACATGGACTAAAATAAAAATGAACCCATCGAATTATTACAACATACAGCATTTAATAGGGTTACTGTGTATTACAGACATACCTGGCCCTCGCCAAGGGTGGATTGGTGGCCGATCATATCCTCATACTGCCTATTGGTCACTATCAGTCCAGTGTCACCGCTCCTGAGGAAGTCATCAATGAAATAGACAAGTATCCGGTCTTCTTTGTGTTTAATTTGTTAAAATTTTATTCCATGTATTCCATGAACGTGTAAGCATGTTGTTAACTTTTCTTGTAGTGAATAGAGTGGTTGCAAAGGTATCACATTCTGAATATAAGGGGGTGGGGGGGGGGTGTTATCAAGCATTTCAACTTACATGTTTTGACTTCAGAATTTCAATGTACGTGAAGGCATTGTTTCAATTTTCAGGTTAGAAAATAAATCTCTGAGTTCTTCAGGCAGTTTTTTAATATTTAAAGAATTACACAGAAAATCAACATTGTTAAGCCAGGGGAAGTAAATCTTGTAGTATTAATTTAAATTATCAAGGGAGGCCATTGTTGTCCTCACTCTTTCAGAAGGTGTTTTGTTATGGTAGTGGAGTGTTGCTTATTCTTAGGAATGTGTTACAGTATAAGGAACATAAATAAGATATGATCTTCTTTTATACAACATACAAGTACGTTCATGTATATACACATATGCTTACTGTTAATGATAGGATAACTCACTAGGACGTTTAAATAATAAAAACACCTCCTTTTAGGTCAATTATAATCTCCCTTGATGATTTAAATTAATCCTACATGATTTTTTCCCTTATATTAACACTTGCTATACCTCTTTCAGATACAAGAAATCACTGAAGAAGTATTTTAAGAAACAAGGAAAGGCTGTTGTTTTCTTTGAAAGGAACTTCAAAACTCAACATTTGCAAATACAAGTAAGTAGCTTTTGGTTTTGTATTTATGGTACAAGTAAATTTGCACTAAAGTGGAGGCAGTTTCTTTTCATCATTTTGTTATTTAATAAAAAAATGCTTTAAAATCACTAAAAATGGGCCTTGATGAGTTTTCCCAATTAGAAACGGGTTTGATTAATGTATTCAGTTGTTCTTATTTCATGGTCATTGATTTGATTATCTACATGCATGTTTATTCAAATATCCATTTCTTACCTGTTCATATAAACAAATGTACTAGTAGCACACACAAACATTAGTTTTACCATAAACCTACCATTTTTCTTCAATAAACAATTGACATTATGGCGAACCACCCTGATATAAACATTCACTTCTGTTAAGCCAATGGAGAGGTATACAGGTCACATAATAACCCTAGACAAACAAATATTCGTGAACTATGAATTCATCATATTTTTTGGTAAACAAAGTAGGTAATAAACGTGGGCGATCTTTATACAATTTAGAGTTATTGCAATTAAACAGCCTCAGTCTGTATTTATTTCAAGTTTCCAACGAGTCTTTCTTCCAGGATTTATAACAACACAAGCAATTTGGTTTACAAGACAAGTCACTTGTAATGACATTTCTAATGTTATAACATAAGTTGTTCATGAATCACAGTCATACAAAGTTATATATTCATACATGCATGTGATAATGGAATAATGCTGTTAATGTATATATAATTCTATTACGAGGGGTTCCATTGAACATTACATAGAGAAACAGGTAGAACTTTTGCACCTTCATTCCTTGATATGGAATTATAGTCGAAACCTGTTGGCTTGATTTCCTTGTTGGCTTGAACTGTATGTAGAAACAGATTTTGTTTTACTCTGTGTAAATTTTTATTTCTGCTTGGCTTGATATTCGCAGGGCTCGAAGTGTTTTGGCTGTCCCCTGGGATATCGAGCAAACTGTTTCTCAAAATTTGAAGGCACTATTTTATGATCACATGTGTGTCCATATATAATGTGACATTTAATGGAAAAATGATTATTATTGAGATTAAATTCACGTTTTCATTATTATGCCTAAGCTCTTAAAGTCAAACTGCAATTTTGTTACAAGGAATAAGGCCAGTCTCATGGATTAGCTGTATTTCACCCATCACTGATACAAATATTAGAGGCCCTCATAGTTGATTTATCCAGACAACATCTTTTTATTAATCAATGGACACAGGTTATTGCTGATGACTTTCACACATGTTAAACAACAAATAGATTTGATCAGGGTCTTGCAAAAGTGAGTCGCAATTATGATCATGGAACTCGTATGTCTTACATTGAGAACTTTGTATATGCTGTTCAATTAAATATAGAAGGAAATGCGATGAGCTTTGACATTTAAGAATCAATACAATTTGTGTTACTTATTTATCATATCTCTTGGATGTATCTTAATTTTGGACAGTCTCCACCATCTCATTATTGCTGACGACATCCAGATAAATGATTTTTATTCATGGATCTTTTACCGTCTGCAGGCTGTTCCCGTGCCCAATGACTGTATCCAGGAAGTAAAGGACACTTTCATGGAGTGTGCGGAGGAGGAAGGCATCGAGATCAACGAGATACCAACACACTCAGACATCAAACAGGTACTTAGGGAATCTGACCCACAAATAAGCGAGTTAACTAATAGCTCCTCCATTAACCATACTGTGTAATTTTTAGGGATTCAAACAGATATTTGAATGTTTGAATATTCTATCAAATGTTTGGTATTTAAATGTCAAAATCAGTCATGGAATATTCAATGTTTTTTTTTTTAATAAATAAACATTATACCTACAACTGTGTTGTTGTGTATAAACTGTCATTTCTTTTATGATTGGCCTCCTAATACCATGTGTCATATGGGACATATCGTCGGGAATTATAAACAGTTCCCAAAATTTACAATAACTGGCTATTAGACAAATGACATTAAATCAAATTCCAATTATTTTTGGTACATTTTTATGACCATGCCAATTTAGGGTTTAAGGAATCGGCCTTCACACCAATGTGTTGTCTTGACTACCAATTAATCTTTGCAATATTGCTCATTTCCTGTATTGCTGTACAATAGACAAGTCAAAATCCATGTTTGTTTTCGTTTTCCATAGTCATATTTAGAAAAGTTAAATCCCAGAACAAGGCTGCAAGTCCCATGGAACGACCCTCTGTTGGCGCATTAAGTCATATAACCTGGAACTTACGAATTTCGCCGATCCAATTTTGCATTGTTTACAAATATGAACGCAGTTGGATTGAAATAATTTGATTTTGTTTGTTCAAAAGGTATTGTCTTTTGTTGGGATTTATTCTGAAAATGATTTTATTCAAACTGATCTTATAATAAGTGTTACCGGTAGTACCTGCATGTGGGTGCATTTGTTTGCATTTGTTTTAAATACTGTAAATAATTTCAGATTGCCCAGATAGGGGTGCCATATTTTTATGCAGAGTTGCCAATTGGAGAGAAGATGTTCTGTAGAATACAGGCTTCCAAAAAGTTCCCATTACAGTTTGGAAGGTAAGACTTTCACACATTTTCTTGTTCATCTTTTATTGTTTAACTTAGAAGGGTTAGGTGCTCAAGTGGCACCTTCCAACATTGGCTTGTTGTGGTATCATTTAATTAACCCTTTACTTCATGTAAACCTAAGCCATTTCAGGCTGCCAGTTCATGGCTTATCAGTTCATATCAGTACCCCTACTTCATAGGAGATTATTGATATTATTGGAATTTTAACCCTAATGTATTACAAACCTATTTTCTTAGTATTTCTTTTGGTTTAATCAATAAGTCATCAATGTAAAGTTTATAGAGAATTAAATTTCCAATCCAGTCATATAAATTTTATTTTGTTATCTAAATTATTTCCGCATGATATTCATAAACAAACAGAAAAATATGTCAAATTTGATGAAAATTAATTTTTATTACACTTTTATTTATCAAACATAACACGAAATATTATATAAACAACATATTTTTATAATTCATTTAATGCAACCTGAATTGAAACAAAGATGGACAGAATTAAAAAATAGTTCACAACAAAGAAGCACGGTATATTTATATATATGATACAGAAGAAAAAAAAAGTTGATCAACAGTCACAGTACGTATAACTTTCTGTTATTTAACACTACAATGAGCAAATAAAGTTATTATTCAACTACTAAATGAGGCCTGCATGTTATTGTTTACTAAATTTATATCGTTTATTGCATGTCCATGTATTGTCATTTGGGTTTGATTTTAAAAATCCTCATTTCTCGTATCCTTGTGTGCGTGATGCCGAGGTCTGAATTCTCGACGTCGTACTCAATGTCTCAAACTCATTTTAATTGAAGCCAGAATGTTCCGATTCGTCAGACAAACACTGAAATATAAATGACATTATTCAGGAATGTTGTTTTAAACTGAAGTTAACAAGGGCAGAAATTAGCTCTACATTGCATTCTTGTGTATTCGAAAACACGTGTTTCAACAGCTGATCGATGTTAAATTGGGTCATGTCAAAGTTTAACAATAGGGATAGTCAT
This sequence comes from Mya arenaria, assembly GCF_026914265.1. Lineage (NCBI taxonomy): Eukaryota > Metazoa > Mollusca > Bivalvia > Myida > Myidae > Mya > Mya arenaria. The sequence continues at coordinate 12,339,397 of NC_069125.1, read as the reverse complement.
TATTTTATAACACATTTGTACTTACTTTCAATTTGTAGAAGCAGATGCGCATTTTTATGACCGGATTAGCGAAACAGAAGTGACACATATGTCCCATATAATGATTTATGGCCTTTGTTTATACAAGCCAGATGATTTTTTGTTTATCCAACATGGTCGACATTTTGACACGTTTTCGAACCATGACCTGTGACGTCAGGCGCGTGATCAATAAAATATAGTTGTATTATTGGTAGTTAATTATAACTTGCAGTATTGTGTAAATTTCCACGAGGAAAACGAGACAGGAATGCCCACAAACCTGCGCAGTCAACGTTTTACGCATGTTTGATACCAGTGACCTTATTTCGCGATTTTCCGAAATTCTTTAAATAGTAACATAGTGTTTTTTTTAGTGCATTGTATTTATCGATGTTTATACTTCATGAATATGAATTTATAGCGCATAAACAAGCATCAGGTATGAAAATAAATGCCCCTACATTACGAATACGTAGGATTACGTATCTATGAAGCTATGGATAAAACGTTAAGATCCGTATCTATGAAGCTATGGATAGATAAGTAAAATTGCGTATCTATGAAGTAAAGGGTTAAAGGTTATATATTAAGGAACCATACCACTTCATAACCTGTGTGTAGTTAACACAGCATTGTTAAGCCAACGAAAATCTTTATTGGGTATTCCTGACCTGCATCGTTTAGACTGTTGCTGTTCTTTCTACCATTGTTCCAGTTTAGTTTTAAACAGTTGGCAGTCAGGTTCAGATGTTTTGACACTTACATCAAAATACTGTATTCAAAAATCCTTGAATCAGGCTTTCTCTGATACTTAATTAAATATAATCAGTTATGTCCCCAGAAATCCTTGATTATGACTTTGTTTGCCACTTAATTAAAAAAAAAGTTTTGTCTTTAAAAATCCTTGTTCTGGCCTTTTTAGCTCATATAACTTCTGAGTAATGACCCCAAATAACATTGAATATGGCTTTCTTTGACACTTAAATAAAAATCTTGAGTTATCATCATTGAATCTGACTCTCTTTAACACTTCTAACAAAAATAGTTAGTTACTCATTCAAAAAACTCCTTGTATCTGGCTTTCTGTTTGTTCAGGGAGGTGTTAGCAAGCCCGAGTATCCTTGACATGACCGAGCGGGTGGACTGGAAGGTTTGCAATGTGGCCAAACACCAGGAAACGGAAATGGCTGCCACATTTAAGGAAAAGTTCAAAAAATATGACTTCACTCTCGACGAGTAGGTTAATCATACAACAGATACACAGGAATCATTATATACCCTGGTGCTTAAAGGGGAACTAGTGCCTTCTATGGCCTGGTCATATGGGTCCATATTCAACATGCACTAGGCTTGTTTGCAAAAGAAAAACACCATGACAAGTCTGGCTTGCCAATAAAATCAAGTCTAAGGACTGAAATGCAATGATCTCAAATCAGCATTCTAAATGCGGAAAACACAAGCTGTATTTCTTTGTTCATGAGGAATCAGGATTTCTGTCATATTAAACTGCATACTTATTAATTTTTGAATTTTGTTGTGGGGGGGGGGGGGGAATAAATATTGTTGTTGGTAATGAAATTTATTGTTGTTGGTACCATTTACCATACTGACCATCATGTTGCACTATTATTTGTACAAGGCAATAGTTTACCTGGGGAACTTTCTTGGCAACATTAATATTTTCTGAATGTGTATGCATGTAAAAAATACCAGGTAAACATACTGGCGCCATCTTGATTACGACCAACTATGGTATGAGGAAGTTTTTCATGTCAATGTCAGCGTTACAAATAAAATTGAACGTTTTGTCTGCCAAATCCAATAAACTATGGCTGAACTGACAAATACATCTGTAACTTCGAAAAAATATATTCATATGAAGATACGGTCATCAATAAGATGGCCCCACTTAGTACACAATAAAATAATTCTCTGAAATGAAATGTTAACTCGACCTACCCAGCCTGTTTAATGTCATCATGTATTACAGAAATCACAACATCATTTTTATTGAGCCATAAGTAACAACCTTCCATAGATGTAGGTCCTAGTATGACTTATTAAAATGTGGAGATAAGTTTGAGCTACTGGTACTTTGGGACGATGTTGATCGTAATGATAAAAAACAACAAAAACACGGATATTAGCTTCTAGCACTACATTTATTGCAACATATGAAAGATGTTCAAAAAACATGAAATTCATATGATCATGAAATTATTTTCTTAAAGGAAGTTTATATATCAAGTGGTCAAAATGTTTAAAACATTGATAACATGAAAATAGGAGTAAGATCCATGTCTTAATTTAACCTGTGGCATATAACAAAAGATAGTTGCTTAATCCAATTTGTAATATTTTTGCAACTTTCTTATATTATATTCCACATCTGAATCAATTTTTTTTTTTAATTTGGTGAAATATTTACATTGTTTTGTAAGTAATTAACTAAAATGTAGATCTGTTTTTGGTGCATAAAATATTGCATAATCTATCTTTATAATATATTTGCAATGAAATGTAAATATACAGTGTATATATTTTCTTAAAAATTGAACTTGAACAATGATTAAACTTTCTTTTATTGAGATTCCTCCCTCGTTACCTTTTCTTATATAGTTCGTAATTCATTATTGTTTTCAGCTTGTGACTAAAAATTAATTGGTTTCAAGATTTCATAATAACTTGATAAAACACAAAATGTACATTTTAAGTTAATTGCGGGCAAAAAAAGCATTTCATTTGTTAGTGCATTTCATAAGGCAAGATAATTATGTAACCCGTAATTTTATCACATAAATGGGGTTTTCTTATGCGGGTACAAATAAAAAGTAATATTCAGGCTATTGAAATTCATTTACCAGATTACTTTATTTTTTCAGAAGTAATTACAATGTTGTTTGTAACAGAGAATAACCCGGGGAATATCAGAATATTTATAATTCTGGGGCCGTATTCAATATCCATCTTATTCTTATCCTTAGACATGCCTCAGTGAGTCCATTTAGTCCATTGGTCATTTATTTTTACAGTCCAATCAAAACACTTGAATCCTAATTTCAAAATTAAGAGAAATCTTAGGTGGCTATAGAATATGGCCCCCGGCTTGAACTATTCAGAAACATTTGATTATTTAATATAAATATGTCATAATATTCAGAAAATACCGAATAAAAGTTATTTTTATAAATACCCAAAATCTGCCAGCAGAGAAAGTAAACATATACAATGTACATAAAGCGACACTGTCAGACACCAATTTGGTCTACACTGCCACTAAATATTGCAAGGCTTGCAATATGTAATGTAAAAATTGTAATCAAAATTATAATCACTAACATTATGTAAAGTTGGTGAAAAAATACCATATCAACATGTTTCTGTATACTTTCAGTTTCACACAGTTTCAATTGTGTACAATTTTATCAAAATTCATAAAACAATACGGTTTCACTTATTTCATTGAAAAATGTACATGCTTTGATGAGATACATGTATGAAGATTGTATTATGCATATATCTACTGGATTTCTTCAAGTTCTTTCAAAATGATAACATTTTGTTTTGTCTTTCATTCACCACAAAATCTTATTTGTTTAAGTGCCTTCCACATTGCAGAAGTTGTTTGTTTTTTGGTCCAAAATCTGATCAAATTTTCTTTATTAAAAATTGGTCAACTCGGTATTACCCCAAAACATGTCACAATGGATGAATGTTTAACTCCCTTAAAACATTGTTCCCTAAAACTAAATAAAACATGAACATTTGAAACATTTTTATTTTTGGCCTTCCCCACCCACTTTTGCACTGTGGATGGCCCTTGATGAAATAAATATTCAGCAAACAAATTCTACAATGAAAGTTGTGTAATGATTAAATATAACTTGAGAATTCTCTAAAAAGTTGCTTTCACAATACTAAATACAAACTATATTGCATATATACAGCACCGACACTTCTACTGATGGGACCATAACAATGACAAAAAAACGAAAATGAAACAAAATTATTGTGAAACAATTTATTTCTGTATGGAGAAGTTTTCTTTGTTTGCCTAGTCATAATGATTATTATTTAGTGTTCAGGCTCATGCCTCGGCCAATAGGATTGCCAGCCAGATTCACAATTAATCATTTAGAAGAGGTTTAAGATCAATTAAGCAGATTACAAAACCACCAAATTTTCCTTTCATTTAATCATTAATTGGTTTTATAAACTGAGGTACTTTGAAGCTTACATGTTCGCACTGGTTGATATAAAAGCATTCACATGGCATTTAGCACTAAACACTAAGAAAGTTAGCCGTACCTGGCCCCCAAACTTAATCATTTAGATGACCATAATAAACACTATCTATCACCAGTGGTTGAAATTAACACAAGCCCGCAAGCTCTGCACTTGTAAATTGTTTTCCGAGCTTTCTCAAATTATGAATTTTATATAGCAGGGTTTGTTTAAAAATTTGTTCTAGCATTAGTATAAGAATTTGGGCTTGTTCATCGGGAATTCTAAATGGCTCTATTACCTATTGATTATTTGCTTTGGCTGGTCCAAACTGTAATAATTTTGATGCATATATTGAAAAAATATAAACATAATTATGTAAAAGAGTCATCATTATTTATAAACATTGTAGGTTTGACAGCAGGGAGCCCTAGACAGCCTGTGAAAGTCAACTGTTCTGTAGCCCAAATAATAAAGTTCAAGCTTTTAATGGATGGGGATTGAAGTCAAATCTCTATCACAACACTGAACACAGTATATACAAAAAGCCATGTGTGTTTCCTGTAAACTCATTGCTGGTTTTTATCAAGAATAGAACTTCCATAGCCGACAAAGTAAGATAGGTTCATTCCGACCCTAGCGTAGGGTGTTTTGGGCAAACGAGGTTTACCGAGTTTCCGCAAAACACCTTGTGCAAGGGTGGGGATGAACCTATCTAACGCGAGCGGCTATGGTAGATGCTTTTTCTCCCACCTCAGTTAAACAAAATTAAGTAAAAATGTTTTTTTTTGCTGGAACTCTTTTGTGCTTAGTGAAAATAATTGCGTATATATATGGGATAATTCGTGGTTGTCATGGATATGCGCCCAGTGATACAGATTATGGTCAAATCGCTCTTTAAATAGTTCTAAGGAGAGTGAAGCATTATTTCTTGATAGGTGCGTGAGAACTGTTTTATGGTGACATTTGAAGCGAGAAATAAATAATAAGCGTTCTAAATATTGCCACAAGACAAGGTTTCCATGAAGCTACAGACGACAGTCTTCAACAAGGGAGGTAACCATTAAAAAGGAGTTCCATACAGGCATTTTATCTTCGCCCGTGGGCAGGATAAGAATTTCTAGCATGGTTTAATAATTGGATCTACTTATCTGAGGTGGGAGAAACCAGTATCTATCCCGAATGCTCTCTCGGTTCATAACTTCTGAGAGGGTTATTGCAGTCAAAAAATAACCTTGGTCTCCATAGCAACCAAAAACAACGGTAGCAAAATAATCAGTCAAGTTGCCTATCTGCCATGACAGTAAATCACGCTAGTGACAATCTTTTTTTAGAAGAAAGTTTGGAAGAAATTAAAACCCATTGAAAAATCATAATTTTTGGCATACTAGATAAAATTATTTTTGGGCATATCATATGAAATAATATTTCATTTGCAATTATGTCTGAAGGCGTGAAATACTGCTCATGTTTGCTTAGATATATTTCATGAGTCTAACCTTCAACCAGCTTACAAGAAACATGGGGCTAATACCAACATGTTTATATATAAAAGTGTACATGGCCATGAATAAGCAATATACAGTCATGTACTTTTATTTACAAACAATATGGTTGAAAAACTAATCTCAAAACTATCTTATATTATAACCTACATTTCCAACCAATGGCATCAGCCTTCAAAAAGTACCATACTTAATCCTTATGATTTGTACTTTAACATCTGTCTGTTTCCCGCCTGGTGAAAACAGATTAAAATCTAGGACATTTATAACATTTAAGGCAAGGTATTTACATTCGCCTAGTCCTTTGTATAAATGAATCTTGACGTTAATATTGTATAACATGCAAGGAGCTATAACTTAATTGTTTGTTTCAAAATTGCGCTTCGATTGGATTAGCGCGACATCATTTAACCAATGATATTCGACGTTACAAAAATCAGCTATTCTTTTATTCAAACGTATGTTTTCGGTTACAGTTCTTTCAAAACAAAATTAATACTCAATTTCAGAAGACATTGCTAATTTTCAAATGAAACTGGTAATGAATGATGATTTAAAAACTTAATAGAAGTATTGATCACATTTTTCTTGCGATTAAGCTGTATGAATGCAGTAGGGCAAGCAAGCAAAATTTAATGATCAAGTAGCGCTTTTGTGCATCATGGAATATGCTTGCGTGCCCTACTATGTTCGTTCAAAATAAATGGTAGAAAAAAATGGGATCAATCATTAAATATTGACAACTTAAAATGCCTCACTCACTTTAAGATTTACCTTATATGTTCTAACTATTACTTGTATGTTTTGCGTTTCGGTACACTAGTACTATCAACTTATTAATGATGACTTTAGTTATGATGACATTGGGATAATGAAATACTTATCAGATACTTCTAGTTATAATGAAAGGTATCTTAATTTTAATAGAAACTTGTCCATGTTAGCTAGGCAAATTTTACTATTTAATAATTCACACACGAGTTATAACCACAGGTCATTTCAATATACAGCAAACTGCTGGTGAAGTGCAAACAAAATACTATACAGTAAAAATGGCACAAATGTCAAAATTTTACAAAAAAAGAACATCAACTTAATATTAAATAAACCATAATTTAGAGTTCATTTGGTTTCACACTTAAAGCACAACATTTTATAAAATTTAAGACAATGCAAAACAAACAATAAATACATGGTTAGGGTTAATACAAAACTGTAAAAAGATCACAGCACGAATATTCACCTTCTTGTCTTTTGTTATTATTTAAAGATTAACAGTGATCAACTATCGTCTCATAAGGTAGAAATATCCTGTCTTCTGCACCTTTCTTTCAACACAGTATCCTTCATAAGAACCATTGTTTTCGATATTTATTCACCCTTTTTGGTAAATAAATTTTATCTTATTAATTGGTACTGCTTATTTGGGAGTAATAATGCATCTTTAAAAAGTGCAAAAAACAGATGAATTTCTACAATTTTACATTAACCTTGCTATATGTAAGCCACAACCACTGAATCACAGTTTTGAAAAAAAAAACAGCCATAAAAATCTAACTTTAAATCAGTATAAATGTATAGAAATGTATAAATGATATGACAGATGTACATAAATTTGTAATATGTGAACATAAACAAAATGTTTGATTTTAAACTGGAAGACAGCACAAAAATACTTGCCAAACAACACAAACTTTTTGGCATAGAATTCAGCAGTAGATATTACGGAACAATAAAGTCTGTAATGGCATGCAGATTTGAAGATCTTGATTTAAATGCCCCCAAAAATAACAGAAACCTTTTTAAAACAAGATCTGTCACAGAGACATCGCGCTTAACTATGTCATTGCTTTTAATCACAATTTCTAAGTAGAATAATAATTACATTACATACAAAATAATTATCTGACTTAATAGTTAAGTAAGTTTGGTAGTAAGGATCCCTTGTATTCAAGTCCAATTCAAAAGTAATTGCTGATACATTTCCATGCAACACCTTAACCAGAATTTATTAGTCAATTAATAAAGGGACATAATTAGCATTATATGCAAAATACAGTTATCTAATTTGATTAATTAAGTCGTTTTAATGGATGGGAACTCGTGTCTTAAGTTAAGAGGCAATACACAACGTATTTGGTAAGATATAGATTTAAGTAATCTTACATTGAAACCTTAACCAAGGTGTGACGCCAAAGCTGATGCTAAGGTGAGTGGAAAAGCTCTCATATTCTTTGAATAGTCAAGCTTAAAATGATCATACAAGTGTAAAAAAGCCTTCCATGGTAATATATGTAATTAACAAAAAAGTCCAATGTAAATAACAAGCAAATTTTTGACAAAACATTACTTATGATAAAATATCAGTTCATCAGACCCTGTTTAACCTCACTAACGAGACCCAATACACAACATTTTCATCAACAACAATAATAAATGAAAATTTCACATACATGTAAAACAATAAATCAATTTACTGGCACTCATTTAATAAGTTTATTTTATTATAAAAGTATTGAACCGTGATTACTACCATCTGGGATGATAAAGGACCCAAAGTCCAAATCCCGAAAAATACAGTTCAAAATTCGGGAAGTCCGACTCCATGACCTATGAGTAAATTGTTTCTAATGCAATGTATATCCATTACAAAGTGCTTTCTACTATTGTTAATGCAACTATCGAGCAAAAGATATTCTTTACAACTGTACATTGGAAGGTCTCAATCATGGTATCAGAATGAATGCACTTAAATAACCCTGTACAATATATTTTTTAAAGGGTACAACTAGTTCTGACCATTTGGAAATTTCAAAGGATTGGCCTGGTTATAAATTTATCAATCAATGATTATCATCTGGGATTTTTTTTAAATCATTGGAGGTAAATCTAAGATTTGGTAAAAAAGTTGTTCACGGGTGAAAAAATTACACATTATAATTACAGTCCAATGGGTAGACATCATTGCCTTAATTAATGGGCTGATAATAGTTGATGGTAGACTTGGCATCGAAGGCTTTTAATGCCATCCTCTCATAGCGTGAGAGCCATGGTGGTGTGGAGAATGTCGGGGAAGGCTGTGTTCTAACGTTGTTTATAACTGTTGTCCCAATCCAATTATATATATACATATATATATATATGTATATCAACATTGTATGTTAAAACAAAAACCATATTTTCTACATTTACCGTACAATAAATTATTATTAAACAGAAAATGGCGTACATAGTCCAGAACTATTGGGGATATTCAGTGTGAATTCATCAAAATTAGACTTTTAGAAGCCTGAATTCTTAAACTATAACTTGACTTTAGAAATTGTAAGAAGCCCTATTCCATAAAATTCGAATTAAAAATCATGTGGGCTTGTACTTATTCGACCACCCAACTGTTGGGGTAGACAGAGGATAGCTGAGTCTAGGATTAAGTGGGCGATGTAGAAAAACGAGAGTATGCAGCCTGGGCCTGGATAGTGATCAGCCCCCTACACCCTTGGTAGCTGGAAAGTCCTCGTGAGATGGAGATAGGTGTGTCTAATCAAGGTGGGTGAGGCTGACATAGGCCTGTCTAGTCCATGGCAGCCTTACTTGCGAAGGCCTGGATAGCAGACCCCTCAGAGTTGGAGGGCAGGTAGGTCAGCTGGACCTCCTCCTCACGACTGTTCTCATCGGACACACCTGAACAAGAAACAAAAGCTAGCAGTGATTAGTCAGTCTCGATTTTGTGACAACAAAAAATAAGAATATAACATCACAAAATCAAAGCCATTTTTATTTATCCCACTAGAATACTTGAAACATATCCCAAAAGCTCATCCATATTTTTAGGTGCCCGTCATATTATGTTTTCATCTTAGGTGAGCGGAGGTGGCGGGCAGCACGCTTTAAGTTGTCCACTCTCCGGAGCTGTTGTCCAATCATCACCAAACCTTGGATGTTTATGGGCAGAATATTTTGGATAAGATCACTAATTAGCTGTGAAGCTCCGGTCACTTCAGAGTTGTAACCCATGAATTGCTTCAATCACAGAAACTTAATGTTGTCCATTGGGAGCATTTATCCAATCATCAAGAAACTTGGATAATATGTGAATAGGCAGGTTTGAAAACCAGCCAAGTCGCCCTAATAACTAAGGTGTTATGACCCGTGAAATTCTTAAATTTAACCAACATGAAAAAGAGTGCCAACTATCTCAAACTACGCCTGTCCTCTTTTATGGACACCAAGTTTAATGATAAGTGGTTCTACAATAAGTCAAGTTTAGAGACCGGATACTGTGAATAGTTATTGCCAATTCAAGGGTCATAACTCTGGAGTGACTGAGGCGGCATGGCTGGAAATTGAACCTGACCGAGATTTTCTGCCCAATCACATTCTGACCAAATTTGTTGATGAATGGACAAAGGCTTCTAAAGTTATTGATCCAATTTTAAGTTATTTCTATAATTATAGGATGAAAACGCATGATTGTCTATAGCGATATGGCTGGTTATTAAAATTATATTAAGCTCATACACATTCTGACCAAATTTGGTGATGATTAGATAAAGACTTATTATAAAGTTATTGATCGGACAACATGCTGGAAACCGCTGCCCGCCCGTCCGCCGTGTGTGAATCTACAATACGTCCCTTCCTATAAACAGGAGAATTACAACTATGATGAGCATAACTTGTGACTGTTTGCCTCTCTTGTTCTGAGTTGTTCAAGGGGCATAACTCCACAACATTTTTGGCCTGAAATTATCTTACGGCACATATGCAAGGGGTTTCAACAAAACAGCTATGTGTACTTACTTGTCGGGGCAAACTGCTTGTGTGAGGGAGCGTACAACGACAGCAGGCCGATCACATACACATTCCACATCCCATACACCCCTGTAATCACATCAACATGGATGATAACAAACTGAATATCCAAGACCTGAAAATCTAGATTGAGTATGAGGGATTCAGACCCAAAGCAGGGTTAAAGGGCTTAGAATCCTTAAAAGCCATCTATATTCATTTCAAGGTACTTCATATTATTTCTAATGCAAATGTCACGCAAATAACAAACTTAACAACCATACAGCAATCTTAGAAAGAAAGCCCTCAATCCTAAATTTTATTATCCATGAATGAAACATGCTTAGTAAGTCAATGAAAAGGATATAAATCCTGCTATCTAGCAAAGGACATCTGCACAACCAAGTAGAATGATATCAATACTGCTAACTAAATATGTACATACCGGTATATACAAACAAGTTGGCAAACATTGTTTTTCCGTGACGTGCTGAGTGCTAAGGTATAATGCTGTTCCCTTAGAAGTCTTAAATTAGACATGGCCTTAGAAACTGCCCGTTATAAATATAGAGTAAACATACAATTTAGATCTCACACACATGAAGAAAGGTAAACAATAATTATTGGGTTGAACGGTCGTGGGGTTGGATGACTTTTCAAAACACAAAACATTAACCAATATGGTCATCAATCACAAGATGTAAATGGAACTTTTATCTTTTCAAAGAAGACAGGGGAGTTAACCTATCCAGAGCGTAGTAGTGCGAATCTAAACGCTAGTCTGTTTTAGTCCAAGAAGGGCCCTCGCTAACTGAACAAATATTATAGCCAGACTAACGGACCATGCTATATGGGTGTGTATTGTCTCTGGCAACATATGTACCAAGTTTCATGTGAATATGTTGAACAGTTTATAGCTTATTTGTGGATGACAATGCTGACGGTGACACATATGCTTTAACGATACTTCAACTTAAAAAAAAAAGAACAAAAACACACAAAAAAGAATGAGCTTAAAATGTGTTGTGGTGTAGCTGTTTAGTGGTGTGAATAATCTAACCTGTGAAGAAAGCGCTGGTGTAGTGCAGTGCGGGAGACTGTTCCATCCACTGCCACTGGCCCTCGCTAAGCTGGCTGAGGATGAAGAAGACGACGGTCAAAGCGGAGCACACCAGGGTCACCAACATCAGGAACTTGAATCTGTAAATCAGGCCCTGAGGAGAAAAAGATGATACTTAGTTGTATTTGGTATTATTTGGCATAAAATGCTATCGCTCTGTGAAGGATAAGATTAGCATTACTAAGTTGTATTTGGTAAAACTTACCAAATAATAGCACAAAATGCTATCACTCCATGAAGAATAATATATAAGTAATTATCTATCATGCATGTTTTTATTTTGTCTCCAACTTTAGGGTACTTGGGGGATGTGATTTGAGTTTTATGATTTAATGTAATTTCAAGCAATAAACCAGCTCCTTCCTGATACCTTTAGCAATGTAAAGATGGTCTCAGAACGCTATCGTATACATGTATCAATGTAAACTAGAGCTATCACTGAAGGTGATTAATATCCCCGAATGCCGCCTCTCATTATGATTTATCATTGTATGAAGTCTTATGAAATTCCATCTAGTAGTTTTCAAGTTACTGTACGGATAAAAGTTTGACAAAAAAAAAACCAACACAAAAAAAGACAATAACTCTGTAATTTGCTAAAATAGTGTAATGATTCATGTACACTGAACTCCTTCTCATTGTGCTGTACGATTGTATAAAGTTTTATTACATTCTATCCGGTAGTTTTCAAGTTATGCTGAGGACAATAAAAAAGTAACAACGGGCAATTACTTTGTAATTGGCTGAAATAGAATTGTAGTTCCTGTACACTGCACTTCCTCTCATTTATGATCTATCACTGTATGAAGCTTTATTAAATTCCATCCAATAGTCTTCAAGTTATGCTCCGGACAAGAAAAAAGTAACAAAGGGCAGTAACTCTGTAATTAGCTGAAATAGAATTACAATTCCTGTACACTACACTCCCTCTCATTATGATCTATAACAAAGGCAGGAACGTCGACGCTGCATTGCTGTGATCAACAGTCAGGGTGGACACACACGTTATTAGACTTGGTCAAATTCAACCGTTGGTGTCAGATTCTCTTTTTTTTATGTATTGTGACATTTACATTTTACGCGTCATCACATTTATTGATTTTTGTGTGTTTAAATCTGATCATTTATGAAATGTAATAAATAAAACAACATACCGTATATCTAAGCAATATTTGTTGAAAATTTCAGCCAAATCAGGCCAGTATTTACCGAGATATGAGCATATTTATACCTGTATACTTATAAGTTTTGTTAAGTGTATTGTTACAGAAATAATTACAGAATTAATTGATTAACCTTGAAAGCTGGGTAATGGTGAAAGGGCTATATGTAATATTGCATGTCGCCCAGTATGACAGTACATATTGTCAACACTCCGGTAAATACTGTTACCATCAGTTTCACCTCAGGTAAGAGTATTTCCCTAATGTTTACAATATGCACTGTCACACTGGAAGCCATGCGATATTTATTTATTAAAGCATGAAGAAATGTGCCCTTTAATTAAGAAGGATGAGGCAATAGTTACTTCATTGAAATATATTCACATTAATTTTCTTGATAATGTTACTTCCTCCACAGAAATCATTTTTGCCGATGTCGTCACAAAGGTAAACACAGTGTTGACACTAATGGGTAAGCAGCTTACCAGATAGTAGAGTCTCCGGCCGGATGTCATGGAGGGCAGGGCAGTACGCTTAGCGCTGATGTTGCGGAACACCAGAAAGATCATGTAGCACAGGAAGAAGAAATATCCCGCTGCCGATATGGCGGCAATGATGATGAATGATAACTGTATTTGTAAGTCAAGGAAACATCTCCATTTTACATTACTGAAATGCAGTCAAGTACGTATACAATTTAGCAATTTCGGAAAACTACAATTAAATGTCCTTTTATAACCTTTTTACGCATATAAGGTAACAAAAATTAAGTAAAGCTTTTGGGTCTCACTCTGGGATATTGTTATCATACACTGAAATGAACAATTATCCTCTATGTGTCCATTGAGGAAAAGCTGTCATCATTTTTCACCAGGTAAACAGATGTACTGTGTAGACACCAGGTATATACTCAACACTAAGTTACCATAATTAAAGAACAACATGTTGAAAAACATGCTGTAATTCTGTTTTATTGTAACAGTTATTGCATTCAATTATAATAGTTATTGCATTCAATAGTATTAGAATTGTTAACTACCCGTACATACATATTATCAGAGACTGATTGGCCTTGATATATAAATTTGTGTATTGTATCTTGCAACATGTGTACCAAGTTTCATTTGAATAACTTAAATGGTTTGTTTAGAAAGTTTTTGCATGATGCAGACACTCAGGAATTTAATAAACTTAGTAGCTGAAGGGCTGAAGCTATTTTGGTGTGGGGTTTGGGTGGGGGTGGGGGGGGGGGCAAATGAGTGTCAAGGGGGTAAATCACCCTGCTGCAGAAACTAAACTGAAATCTGCTGATATATGTGACAAATTAACATACCTGACATTGCCACTTACAATGACACTAATTTTTAAGACCCTGCCTACATATCACTTAGAAAACAATGTCGGGTAGTGGCAAAAGTTAAGGATACAGCAAGACGTGCCCCCAAGTCTGTCACCCAGATGCTGAAAAACGGGTTCACCAGCTGAACTCCCCTGAAACAAGGAATCGAGACACCAATGAAATATTGATGACTAGATATTGTACCATAAAAACAAAAGCCAACACTGAGAATTCATTTAAGGTGTTGAACTACATGCATAAAGCAATAAAACAACACTCAATCTTAGACAATTTTTAAAAAGTGTTAAACAACATTTATTAAAGTAAAGAAAATTGGTTCAATATTCTCTAAATGTTGTATGTGTATTTCATAGAATAACTGTTCCATAAAAGTTGATTCTAAAACCGCCTCACATCAAATCAGCAGTACTCCGAAATAATCCTGTTTTAAAGATGCACTCTTATTCCCAATTAATATTTACCACAATTAATACAATTGTTTTGAGTTACCAAAAAGGTGAATAAATGCTGAAAAAAAATGGTTCTTATGAAGGATACCCATGTTAATTTGAAAGAAAGATGCAGAAAACATGGTATTTTTACCTTATGAGACTAAAGAAGATCACAGTAAATCTTTTAGCACTCACCAATCATTTAATATTCTTGCGTTTTCAGCTATTGAATACACGATTACAATCTTATTTCCAGTAATTTATTTTTTCCATAATTGCATTAATTAGTAAGTAGTTATAGATGTATTACTCAAAATTTATGTTTGTTATACATGTGTATGTATTGATTTTGAATAAGAGTGTCACTTTAAAGTAAATGTCTAAATGCTTACATACATATGCATTGACAGTAAATTGGTACCAACCTTTCAGAGAGTTCAAAGAGGAGGAGGCAGAAGCAGCCAATGATCACGGCCAGGAGATGTTTCCAGTACACAACCAGTCGATTACGCTCCGTCGTGTCCTGTAACAATCAATAATTAGTTTAAAGCTATTGATATATTTCTACAATTGGTAAAACTTTACGAGAAGTAAACATTATGAAAAAGAAATGTAAATATTGTAAATTGTTGACTATAAGTTGTATTTCAAGTATGTATGATTGCTTGTGAAGGTATAGATATATGTATTGATAGTTTTCAAAATAACAATAAAATAGGCCTTGATAAACAGTAAAGGTTGACCTGGAAAAGAAAGAAAATACTCCTCATTTTGCTTGAGTTCAAGCACAAGCTACTGTAGTTATGGTTCATGACAAAGTGGTTCAATTTAAAGCTATAGTAGTTATGGTCAATTACAAAAAACAGTTTAGGTCGACTGATCTTTTTACATTTCCTTCAAAGACAAGAGTTCAAAGATAATATGCTTGTGACAAAGAAACTACACATTAATTGAAGTCTTTGACTTAATAGGCTGAAACATTACACATTTATAGATTCTGTTGATACTACGAAATCATTTAACTTACCATGATGTGTTCCCCTGTAAAGATTATCCAGAACGAGAGCAGCATGGCATAGAAGTATCCCTGACGTATGTCCGTCAACAGCAGCATGTACGGCATGTCAAATGCCAAGGAGAAGTACTCCAGAGGACCTGAAATTGAAAACAAGTTAACTAAAGTTTTCTAACAAGAGTTACAATGCAGAGCATAATATACCTGCCACATGAGTCATAATCCGAATGGCTTTCATTAAAAAAGAGTGCCACAAGGGCCATTTTGTACAATTTAATCCCTTCTTTTCATTAAAACGACAACAACCCCGAACGGTCTAGTATAGATCCATTCAGCTATAATAACTTGATTGAGAAAGGTATTTGTTAAATAATATTTTAAACAACAATTCATGTAACAATAACTATTGCTTGAAGTAAATCCTATTATACACATGTGTTTTCGGCAACAAATTGAAAATAATCAAGCGTAAAAACCAAGAATGTAAACAATGCTACTTACAGTTAAGAACAGACATGGCAATGCCAAGGGCCAACAGCGTTCTCTCCAGGAGGTTTGGTTGGCGAGTAAGCTGCTGTATCCGACGCCAGAACCAGATCATCACAGCTATTATCAATGGGAACATCACTGACTTGATGCTGATCCACACCTTCGTAAAACCACCATTTTGGTGGATTGCCTGGTAAAGCAAGACATGCATAAATCAATCAAACTGGCATAAAGAGCAATGAAATATGTTTGCTGTGTTCTGGCCTATATCTATTATTAATCCCTATCAAATCTGTAAGAATTATAAAGACATTCACAAAATTAAGACTAAAGTAATTTTTAACAAGAAACTTGTTTATGCTTTTTTAGTTTTACAACATAATTAATGCAGAAAGCCTGCAAGTTGTTGTTTTTTCGGTGATTTTTATAGCCAATATTCAGATGTTCCCAGTGCCAAGAAGTGGGTGAGAGTGGTCTTATGGTATAGCTGTCCACCCCTCACCCAAGAGGGTGTGGGTTCGGTTCCTGTTCTTTTGGCCTCTTAAAAATCGACACAAGTACTGGCTTTTACCCAGGAAACGGCCTCTTTAAGCTGTCATTACAATCAGGCTGGTTAATCACTGTTGTGAACTTACTACGATTTACTCTATTTATAAATATAGCATTGCACATGTACTTTTAAATGCCAGCTTTTTTGCATGTTTTTTTTTCGATGCTTACTCACCTGGGTCAGGCCTATGTAAAACACAAATTTAAAATTCTCAATAATGTAAATACAAGGACTGACTCTTATTTTGTGTGTTCATGCAGGATGAAAATTCAGGCGCAATTTTGTTAATTTTCCCAAAACCCTGATCTGCTTCATGGATTTGCAAAATCTAGCCGAGGGTTCATACAGCATGAACGACACCAAAACAAGAATTTGTCCTTAAGTAAACACAGTGCCAGTACTAACCACTAGATGGAGATCCTCGAGTTTGCCAATGGCCTGGTTCATGCCTTCTCGCCTGTCCAGCACCACCGGGTCTGTCGGGATCCTTATGTTCACAAGGTAGTAGTCATGGTGTAGACTCCCCAGCTCGAAGAATGCCAACGCCTCACAGTTGTACTGGTACTTCTCCACCTTCTGTTCAACAACAAAGCAGTTCAATATTAAGTATGTAGCTTAAATTCAGTTCACAAAAACCTGTAGCAAAATAATGAAAATATTACATTAAGATCATTTCAATTTATAACTAAGATCGTTAATAAAACAAGCCCCATAATCCCATAATATAGTCAAAGGGTTCTAACAGCTGATAATCATCAATCCTGAAAAAAAGCCAGGGGTTTGTTTGAGTATGGCTTAGACCCCTTTTGAAATTGTTTCAAAGTCATTAAATTAATGACTTTGAAACAATTTCAAAAGGGGTCTAAGCCATGATTAATAATCATTGCCAAGGTACTTTCTATGATTTTAATGTCCATGTAAAATACAATCTTTACAACTATTCAATAGTCTGCAGATACAATCTGCCAATCCTGTTTCAGCATTAATCCCGAACTATTCGAGTTCCAAGAAGGAACAGGCTGCCAACCAAAAACAAAAGGGTTAAAGTGACGCTCTTATTCAAATTCAATACATACACATGTATAACAAACATAAATTTTGAGTGATAAACCTTTAACTACTTACTAAATAATGCATTTATGGAAAATATTAATTACTGATAACAAGATTGTAACCGTGTATTTAATAGCTGAAAACGCAAAAATATTAAATGATTGGTGAATGCTAAAAGATTTACTGTGATCTTCTATTGTGTCATAAGGTATAAATACCATGTTTTTTGCACCTTTCTTTCAAATTAAACTCGGTATTCTTCACAAGAATCATTGTTTTCAACATTTATTCATTCTTTTTGGTAAATTAAACAATGGTTTAAAATGTGGTAAATCATATTTGGGAGTAAGAGTTCATCTTTAACTGAGTTTAAGGTTGGTTCACATTTCCAAAAAACATTTTTTCTAAACCTCTAGAAGGTCAGTTACATTTGTATTTGGGACAATACAACCAAAACTTAGAGGATCCTGCTATATAGTCAGAGATGTAATTACACATAACATAAGCATATATAAAAGCCTAGTTTAATCCTTCTATAAGTGACCCCCCAAAACTACATGTATTGTACACAACTTTTGTGCGTTAATTTTATTCTAATTGCCTAATTGTCTTATCAGATCTCATATCTGAGTATCCTGCTGTGCAGTTTTGGATGTTTTATTATAGAAATGGACCCTAAATGACCCTGAGCCAATAAACATATAAACAGAAAATTGGCCCCTACTGTGACATCAGAGCAATCAGCAGGAGATGCACAGCAGGGGATTGCCATGCCAAACATTCATTAAACTAGGCCTTTTATTGCGAGTTATTGTATAAGAATAAAACTACAATTAAGGAATTGTCAAAAAACAATTGTACTATCGATAATCGGTTACTGGAACCTATTCCTAACACTAACCTTAGGAAGGAAGCAGTTGAGTTTCCTCTCCTCCAGTGACCTCGCCAGTTCCTTCCAATCATTTTTCCCATCTGTTTTCTCACGATACCCGATCCTTGCGTCTAATGTTAATATGGCGTCTTCCGCTAAGAATAAATGTATGAAACATTGATCACATTGTGATAATGGGGTAAACTCATTGGAACGAATTAATCCAAAACATTTCTTGCATGCTTGTATATGATAACACATGCACAGTCGAAACCTGTTGGCTCGAAATCGCTTGGCATGAAATCCTCGTTGGCTCAAACTAAATGCACAGGACCAATTTCTTTAAACTAAAGGTAAACGTTCCTGCTTGGTTGGAATTTTACCAGGCTCGAGGTATTCAAGGTCCCTGGGAGTTTGAGCGAACAGGGTTCGACTGTATTTTAAGCCTATATGACTGTATGAGATATGGATATTCATGTATCACACTGGAGTTCTAGCTGAAGCTGTGAAAATTGTTATAACAAGTTGGTCCATATGATTTAATTGCTAATTAACTGCATCCCAACTCACAGGATGGGGAACATGCACATATGATTTGTTTAAAGAGACTTGTTCATGGTTCACATTGAAAAAAAAAATGTGTGAAATACTTCTTGCAATGATTTTAAGAGCTCTAATGCTTAATGGTTATTAAACAAGATGCCTAATGTCACAAAATACAGACATCCTATTTATAGGATGCTAAGTGTGGTGATAACTGGTTGTAAGTTCACCAAATTTAGCGAGCGGGCCCTGTTCATACAGTTTTTGCCAATTCAAGGGTCATAACTCTGGATTGACTGAGGCAACATGACTAGTTATTGAACTTGACCAAGTTATTTTGCCATACACATTCGGAATACATTTGGTGATGATTGGACAAAGGCTTCTGAAAGTTATTAATTGTACTAGACGGATTTTACGTAATTTATATAATTAAAGAGCGCTTACTCTGAAGTGACTTGAGCGATTTGGCTGGTAATCAAACCTGTCCAAGATATGCAAAAACACATTCTGACCCACAAAAAGTTATTGATCAGACAAAGAACTGGACTAATGATTGAGTTAGTTGACTAATTTTATTAATTAGATGCCAGTAAGGTACTCACCCAGGGGAATGTCTTCATTGTATGAGATGTCCACCTGGAGAACAGCAATCATGTACTGCTGCCAAGGACTGAAGTCCAGCTGCTTGCCTTCCCGCAGGTGGGGCAACCAGAAAGAAAACACCACCTACATATATAAATGGGAAAGTTAGATTATGGGCTTCTGCCAATGAACAAAGACCAGCTGCTTGCCTTCCCGCAGGTGGGGCAGCCAGAAAGAAAACACCACCTACATTTTATATAAATGGGAAAGTTAGATTATGTACTGCAGCCAATGAATAAAGTCCAGCTGCTTGCCTTCCCACAGGTGAAGCAGCCAGAATGAAAACACTACCTACATGTATAATGGCATTATGCTAAAGTTAAATTATGTACTGCTGCAAAGAGCAAAATCCAGCTGCTTGCCTTTCCACAATTAAAATAACTTACACATAAATAAGTGGTTATGTAACAACGATGAATGACATCTTAAACTTTACACATCTGAGAGAAGAGAACAAAGGAGGGTCAGCCCCAGTTAAATCTGGGCTGTCCATGATCTGTTGGCTTCAAATTGGTTCTCATTCTACAGAGGTTTGACAATGATAAATCTAACTCTTTCACATTGTACACATAACATCATCGCTCTGGTATACAAGAATGTGGTAAGGTTGCTATGAAACACACCCAAGGGAGACTCAGAGCCAAAACTTGGACTATCATCCTATCTGACAATAATCTGAGTCATTCAGGAATTGAATTCTGGCTGTCTTACCTGGCCAGATCTGACATGGTGATCACGGATGTAGGGATCTTCAAATGTGTCAACCTGCGTACACTTTTCAACACCCCCTCTGGGAATGAACCACTCAGAGCTGTTCCTCGAACCGGAGTCATCGATGCATGTTGTACCAGTAACATACACAAAGTTGGAAGGATTAGGGGCTGAAATTGAATCATTATCTCTGTTCTTGTCAGTATTTAAGATTATTAATGACAGCTATTATATGATGGCAATGATGACTTTTGCCACAATGAATATGATAATCAAATCTTCTTTTATAATACTAACATCAATTTTTTTTACATACATGTACACAGGAATAAAGATAGTCTATGGAATATATATATATACCAATGATTCATGCAAATAATATTATTAGGAAAAAAATCAATCCTGTTTTCTGTAGCTCAAAATAGCTATCAGGGGCCTGTTTTAATAACCATTTTTGTAAAGTAGAATTTTCTTAGTGTATTTTTTTTTGTATTTATTTGTAACAACTGAAATTTAATTATTTTTTAACTTGAAAACACACCTAAGGCAACAAGAACAGAAAACATGATGCCAACTATGACTTTCCAACAGATTTAAGATCTTTGAAGTTACTAAGAAAGTCCTTTATTGAAACAGGTGCGAGTTTGACAGCCTCTCTCTTGAGACCCCTTTTCGAATTCTCTCTCTAGCTTGATACTTGTGAACATACATGTGATAACGTCCCGGACGTCCGGGATTGTCCCGGAAATCGTATCTCTGTCACGGAGTCACGGAGGGTGCATGTTTGTCCCGGAAAGTCACGAAAAAAAAATAAAATCTCGGAATCGGAATCGATTATCTTAATTTTACCAATGTAAGTCAGCTATTTTGCCTGTCCGGTACACTGGTCGTAAAACACAGGACATGTTGACACTAATCCGTTAATTGGTACGTGTGTCGTCGAGGTCATCGTCAATCACCCGATAATTGATCTATCGGCCTATTGTTGTGCTTAACGAGTGGGGGAGGGTTCTTGTATACGAATTCATTGTTTTCATATGGATTTGTTTGGTCTTATGAATGATAGCTTTTAATTGATGAATTGATATTTTTCACACATTTTACCAACAAACGAGCATAAAGGTAAGTTCAAAGAAAGTGACAAAATGAGTAAAAAAAACAAAATTAAAACACGGAAAACATCCCATATTCCTTTCAAATTACAAAGTCGATACGTCGTTATACTTTTAACAACTTATGCGTCCATAAGGAATTTTAGTGTTTTGACCTTTTTTCCGAACTATCGTGTGTATTTTTACGCCGAAATAAAACTGACGATATGGGGTTTACAGGTGGTTATATAGTGCTTTAATCACGTGACCATGGTAAGTCACGTGATCGCTTTATACAGCCGATTGTTGACACGTCTCTATCAAAATTATATGCATCTCCAAACGGAAAAAAGCTCATCGACTGGAAAATCTTCTTTATCGTCTGAAAAATATTGTGTGTCATAAATTGCAAACGTTTTAAATGTGATAAAAAAATAAGTATTTTGTAACGCATGTTCTCAAAAGCGCGGGAAAACAGGTGCCCGTATAGTTGTTTATTTCCTGTTTTGATGAAACCGAAAGTAGACTGCATATCCTCCTGGTTAGCACTTCATTTAAAGCCTGGGAAAATATCTGGTGGTTTTATTTTTTCAAGAAAATGCAGAAAAAAAAACAACCATGTCAAGTAAAAAATACGTCTTGGCAGTCAAAATAGGTACATTTTCCCGACGTTAAAAACGACTAAAATAGCCCCAGATATGCTATAGAATGCACCACAGACGTTCCCCATTTAAAAAAAATTACGGGGGAGCATGCCCCCGGACCCCCCTAGTGTGCGTTGACATTACGATGGGTGTCCCGGAATCGACCCAAGAAATTATCACATGTATGCTTGTGAATATCAACATGAATTCTCTCTCTAGCTTGATACTTGTGAATATCAACACGAATTCTCTCTCTAGCTTGATACTTGTGAATATCAACACAAATTCTCTCTCTAGCTTGATACTTGTGAATATCAACATGAATTCTCTCTCTAGCTTGATACTTGTGAATATCAACACAAATTCTCTCTCTAGCTTGATACTTGTGAATATCAACATGAATTCTCTCTCTAGCTTGATACTTGTGAATATCAACATGAATTCTCTCTCTAGCTTGAAACTTGTGAATATCAACATAAGCGTTTCTTCTCAGATTATCTGGGCCCTTCCTTTTATCTGAGATAGACAAAGAGCTAGACTACAAGGGGAACATAGAATAAATGTCAAAATGTTAAGAAAGTTCCCCTCAAACACACAATTGAGGCTACTATTAATCTGTTAATGAAAGCCAGGACTCCTATAAACAAAAACAGTTCAGAGGTACAGATAAACTTTTCTGGATTATGTTTCTTTTCGATCCTTATTTTACGATTTTTGTTAATTCACACCAACTTCAAACACAAGAAAAATGTTATAAATTCTAGGATTGTTTTTCTTACCTACTAAACCACCGATCAGAAAGAAGGCAATAAGCAGTAATAACAATGAGATTCCTAAAATGATAAGTTTTTTCCAACTCAATGTTTCAAGGACAACGCCTGCCATTGTGTAAAATTACAAAAATGTTCTGAACACTCATAAAAATTAATTGCCGGAAATGTCAGTCATAATAAGAGTGGTTCCCGATACACCTCAAAGGGAACCAAGCACAAGTTTTATTAATTCACGGTCTCCGGTATCGGACCATAACCATTATCTGGGATATGTGCCAGTATGTAGAAAACCTCTCGGAACCCATGCTAATTTATTCCGATTACTTTAAGTATTTTAATACGTGAATAGTCAGCGTACCGAGGATGGCGGGAAAGGGCCTTCAAAATACAAACTTTAGCAAAACTGGTAATAAATATATTTATTATATAAAGCATATAATTTTTTGGAAGATAAAAAAAAACAAATTTGTATCTAAATGTAGTAGAGGAATATTGTTTGTTTCAATGTAAGAAAGTAATATAATTCTGAGCACCTGTCCTGGCCCCGCCCACTACACTAAAACCGTCCAAGTTTATTTTTATTTCATTTAAAGAGAAAAAAATACGCTTAAATTTTCGAAATATGTCCATGTAATAAAAATATCAGATCAAATAAAAGTCATATTAACGCTGAATGTACATATCAACAAAATCTTAATTGCGCCCCTGATACGCTGTGCCGAGGGTCACCCGACCACCATTTTTTTCTCCGTATTACAGTGCTAATACAAGCAGCGATGCAATATAAAGCCATGCCTACAGTACCCTGAACCTTTTACGCACATCTTGAACCCCGAATCCTGAATTGCGCCCCTGTCCACGTAATAAAAATATCAGATGAAATACAAGTCACATTAACTCCGAATGTACATATCAACAAAATCTTAATTACGCACCTGATACGCTGTGCCGAGGGTCACCCGACCAGTGACCACCAAAATATTTTCTCCGTATTACAGTGCTAATACAAGCAGAGTGGCAATCTAAAGCCATGCGGACAGTACCCTGAACCTTTTACGCACATCTTGAACCCCGAATCCTGAATTGCGCCCCTGATACGCTGTGCCGAGGGTCACCCGACCACCGAAATGTTTTCTCCGTATTACAGTGCTAATACAAGCAGTGTGGCAATCTAAAGCCATGCGGACAGTACCCTGAACCTTTTACGCACATCTTGAACCCCGAATCCTGAATTGCACCCCTGATACGCTGTGCCGAGGGTCACCCGACCACCAATTTTTTCTCTGTATTACAGTGCCAATACAAGCAGAGTGGCAATCTAAAGCCATGCGGACAGTACCCTGAACCTTTTACGTACCTCTTGAACACCGAATCCTGAATTGCGCCCCTGATACGCTGTGCCGAGGGTCACCCGACCACCAATTGTTTTTTCTCCGTATTACATTGCTAATACAAGCAGAGTGGCAATCTAAAGCCATGCAGACAGTACCCTGAACCTTTTAAGCACATCTTGAACCCCGAATCCTCAATTGCACCCCTGATACGCTGTGCCGAGGGTCACCCGACCACCAATTTTTTTTCAACGTATTACAGTGCTAATACAAGCAGAGTGGCAATCTTAAGCCATGCGGACAGTACCCTGAACCTTTTACGCACATCTTGAACCCCGAATCCTGAATTGCGCCCCTGATACGCTGTGCCGAGGGTCACCCGACCACCAAATATTTTTTTCTCCGTCTTACAGTGCTGATACAAGCAGAGTGGCAATCTATAGCCATGCGGACAGTACCCTGAACCTTTTACGCACATCTTGAACCCCGAATCCTGAATTGCGCCCCTGATACGCTGTGCCGAGGGTCACCCGACCACCATTTTTTTCTCCGTATTACAGTGCTAATACAAGCAGAGTGGCAATCTAAAGCCATGCGGACAGTACCCTGAACCTTTTACGCACATCTTGAACCCCGAATCCTGAATTGCGCCCCTGATACGCTGTGCCGAGGGTCACCCGACCACCATTTTTTTTTCTCCGTATTACAGTGCTAATACAAACAGAGTGGCAATCAAAAGCCATGCGGACAGTACCCTGAACCTTTTACGCACATCTTGAACCCCGAATCCTGAATTGCGCCCCTGATACGCTGTGCCGAGGGTCACCCGACCACCAATTTTTTTCGCTTCGTATTACAGTGCTAATACAAGCAGAGTGGCAATCTAAAGCCATGCGGACAGTACCCTGAACCTTTTACGCACATCTTGAACCCCGAATCCTGAATTGCGCCCCTGATACGCTGTGCCGAGGGTCACCCGACCCCCAAAACATTTTCTCCGTATTACAGTGCTAATACAAGCAGAGTGGCAATCTAAAGCCATGCGGACAGTACCCTGAACCTTTTACGCACATCTTGAACCCCGAATCCTGAATTGCGCCCCTGATACGCTGTGCCGAGGGTCACCCGACAACCATTTTTTTTCTCCGTATTACAGTGCTAATACAAGCAGAGTGGCAATCTAAAGCCATGCGGACAGTACCCTGAACCGTTTACGCACATCTTGAACCCTAAATCCTGAATTGTGCCCCTGATACGCTGTGCCGAGGGTCACCCGACCACCATTTTTTTCTCCGTATTTCATTGCTAATACAAGCAGAGTGGCAATCTAAAGCCATGCGGACAGTACCCTGAACCTTTTACGCACATCTTGAATCCCGAATCCTGAATTGCGCCCCTGATACGCTGTGCCGAGGGTCACCCGACCACCATTTTTTTTTCTCCGTAATACAGTGCTAATACAAGCAGAGTGGCAATCTAAAGCCATGCGGACAGTACCCTGAACCTTTTACGAACCTCTTGAACCCCGAATCCTGAATTGCGCCCCTGATACGCTGTGCCGAGGGTCACCCGACCACCATTTTTTTCTCCGTATTACATTGCTAATACAAGCAGAGTGGCAATCTAAAGCCATGCGGACAGTACCTTGAACCTTTTACACACATCTTGAACCCCGAATCCTGAATTGCGCCCCTGATACGCTGTGCCGAGGGTCACCCGACCACCAATTTTTTTCTCCGTATTACAGTGCTAATCCAAGCAGAGTGGCAATCTAAAGCCATGCGGACAGTACCCTGAAACTTTTACGCACATCTTGAACCCCGAATCCTGAATTGCGCCCCTGATACGCTGTGCCGAGGGTCACCAGACCACCAATTTTTTCTCTGTATTACTGTGCCAATACAAGCAGAGTGGCAATCTAAAGCCATGCGGACAGTACCCTGAACCTTTTACGTACCTCTTGAACCCCGAATCCTGAATTGCGCCCCTGATAAGCTGTGCCGAGGGTCACCCGACCACCAATTGTTTTTTCTCCGTATTACATTGCTAATACAAGCAGAGTGGCAATCTAAAGCCATGCGGACAGTACCCTGAACCCCAAATCCTGAATAGCACCTCTGATACGCTGTGCCGAGTGTCACCCGACCACCAAATTTATTTCTCCGTATTACATTGCTAATACAAGCAGAGTGGCAATCTAAAGCCATGCGGAATGTACCCTGAACCTTTTACGCACATCTTGAACCCCGAATCCTGAATTGCGCCCCTGATACGCTGTGCCGAGGGTCACCCGACCACCAAATCTTCTTCTTCGTATTACAATGTTAATACAAGAAGAGTGGCAATCTAAAGCCATGCGGACAGTACCCTAAACTTTTTACGCACATCTTGAACCCCGAATCCTGAATTGCGCCCCTGATACGCTGTGCCGAGGGTCACCCGACCACCAATTTTTTTTCTCCGTATTACAGTGCTAATACAAGCAGAGTGGCAATCTAAAGCCATGCGGACAGTACCCTGAACCTTTTACGCACATCTTGAACCCCGAATCCTGAATTGCGCCCCTGATACGCTGTGCCGAGGGTCACCCGACCACCAAAATTTTGACTCCGTACTATAATGCTAATACAAGCAGAGAGGAAATCTAAAGCCATGCGGACAGTACCCTGAACCTTTTACGCACATCTTCAACCCCGAATCATAAATTGCGCCCCTGATACGCTGTGCCGAGGATCATCCGACCACCATTTTTTCCCCCGTATTACAGTGCTAATATAAACAAAGCGGCAATTTAAGCCATGCGGACAGTACCCTGAACCTTTTACGCACATCTTGAACCCCGAATCCTGAATTGCGCCAATGATACGCTGTGCCAAGGGTCACCCGACCACCAATTTTTTCTCTTTATAACAGTGTCAATACAAGCAGAGTTGCAATCTAAAGCCATGCGGACAGTACCCTGAACCTTTTACGTACCTCTTGAACCCCGAATCCTGAATTGCGCCAATGATACGCTGTGCCGAGGGTCACCCGAATACCAAAACATTTTCTCCGTACTACATTGCTAATACAAGCAGAGTGGCAATCTAAAGCCATGCGGACAGTACCTTGAACCTTTTAAGCACATCTTGATCCCCGAATCTTGAAATGCGCCCCTGATACGCTGTGCCGAGGGTCGCCCGACCACCATTTTTTTTCAACGTATTACAGTGCTAATACAAGCAGAGTGGCAATCTAAAGCCATGCGGGCAGTAACCTGAACCTTTTACGCACATCTTGAACCCCGATTCCTGAATAGCGCCCATGAAACGCTGTGCCGAGTGTCACCCGACCAATTTTTTTTCTTCGTATTGCATTGCTTATAAAAGCAGAGTGGCAATCTAAAGCCATGCGGACAGTTCCCTGAACCGTTTACGCACATCTTGAACCCCGAATCCTGAATTGTGCCCCTGATACGCTGTGCCGAGGGTCACCCGACCACCAAATTTTTTACTCCGTATTACAGTGCTAATACAAGCAGAGAGGAAATCTAAAGCCATGCGGACAGTACCCTGAACCTTTTACGCACATCTTGAACCCCGAATCCTGAATTGCATCCCTGATACGCTGTGCCGAGGGTCACCCGACCACCAGTTTTTTTTCGTATTACAGTGCTAATACAAGTAAAGTGGCAATCTAAAGCCATGCAGACAGTACCCTGAACCTTTTATGCACATCTTGAACCCCGAATCCTGAATTGCGCCCCTGATACGCTGTACCGAGGGTCATCCGAACACCATTTTTCTCTCCGTATTATAGTGCTTATACAAGCAGAGTGGCAATCTAAAGCCATGCGGACAGAGCCCTGAACCTTTTACGCACATCTTGAACCCCGAATCCTGAATTGCGCCCCTGATACGCTGTGCCGAGGGTCACCCGAACACCAAAATATTTTCAACGTATTACAGTGCTAATACAAGCAGAGTGGCAATCTAAAGCCATGCGGACAGTACCCTGAACCTTTTACGCACATCTTGAACCCCGAATCCTGAATTGCGCCCCTGATACGCTGTGCCGAGGGTCACCCGAACACCAATTTTTTTTCTGCGTATTACAGTGCTAATACAAGCAGAGTGGCAATCTAAAGCCATGCGGACAGTACCCTGAACCTTTTACGCACATCTTGAACCCCGAATCCTGAATTGCGCCCCTGATACGCTGTGCCGAGGGTCACCCGACCACCAATTTTTTTTCTCCGTATTACAGTGCTAATACAAGCAGAGTGGCAATCTAAAGCCATGCGGACAGTACCCTGAACCTTTTACACACATCTTGAACCCCGAATCCTGAATTGCGCCCCTGATACGCTGTGCCGAGGGTCACCCGACCACCAAATCTTCTTCTCCGTATTACAATGTTAATACAAGCAGGGTGGCAATCTAAAGCCATGCGGACAGTACCCTGAACCTTTTACGCACATCTTGAACCCCGAATCCTGAATTGCGCCCCTGATACGCTGTGCCGAGGGTCACCCGACCACCAAATGTTTTTTCTCCGTATTACAGTGCTAATACAAGCAGAGTGGCAATCTAAAGCCATGCGGACAGTACCCTGAACCTTTTACGCACATCTTGAACCCCGAATCCTGAATTGTGCCCCTAATACGCTGTGATGAGGGTCACCCGACCACCAAATTTATTACTCCGTACTACAGTGCTAATATAAGAAGAGAGGAAATCTAAAGCCATGCGGACAGTACCCTGAACCTTTTACGCACATCTTGAACCCCGAATCCTGAATTGCGCCCCTGATACGCTGTGCCGAGGGTCACCCGACAACCAATTTTTTTCTCCGTATTACAGTGCTATTACAAGCAGAGTGGCAATCTAAAGCCATGCGGACAGTACCCTGAACCTTTTACGAACCTCTTGAACCCCGAATCCTGAATTGCGCCCCTGATACGATGTGCCGAGGGTCACCCGACCACCATTTTTTTTCTCCGTATTACATTGCTAATCCAAGCAGAGTGGCAATCTAAAGCCATGCGGACTGTACCCTGAACCTTTTACGCACATCTTGAACCCCGAATCCTGAATTGCGCCCCTGATACGCTGTGCCGAGGGTCACCCGACCACCATTTTTTTTCTCCGTATTACAGTTCTAATACAAGCAGAGTGGCAATCTAAAGCCATGCGGACAGTACCCTGAACCTTTTACGAACCTATTGAACCCCGAATCCTGAATTGCGCCCCTAATACGCTGTGCCGAGGATAATCCGGCCACTAATTTGTTTTCCCCGTATTACAGTGCTAATACAAACAGAGCGGCAATCTAAAGCCATGCAGGCAGTACCCTCAACATTTTACGCACATCTTGAACCACGAATCCTGAATAGCGCCCATGGTACGCTGTGCCGAGTGTCACCCGACCAACAATTTTTTTTCTTCGTATTGCATTGCTTATTAAAGCAGAGTGGCAATCTAAAGCCATGCGGACAGTACTCTGAACCGTTTACGCACATCTTGAACCCCGAATCCTGAATTGCGCCCCTGATACGCTGTGCCGAGGGTCACCCGACCACCAAAATATTTTTTCCGTATTACAGTGCTAATACAAGCAGAGTGGCAATCTAAAGCCATGCGGACAGTACCCTGAACCTTTTACACACATCTTGAACTCCAAATCCTGAATTGCGCCCCTGATACGCTGTGCCGAGGGTCACCCGACCACCAAATCTTTTTCTCCGTATTACAATGTTAATACAAGCAGGGTGGCAATCTAAAGCTATGCGGACAGTACCCTGAACCTTTTACGCACATCTTGAACCCCGAATCCTGAATTGTGCCCCTGATACGCTGTGCAGAGGGTCACCGGACCACCAAATGTTTTCTCCGTATTACAGTGCTAATACAAGCAGAGTGGCAATCTAAAGCCATGCGGACAGTACCCTGAACCTTTTACGCACATCTTGAACCCCGAATCCTGAATTGCGCCACTGATACGCTGTGCCGAGGGTCACACGACCACCATTTTTTTCTCCGTATTACAGTGCTAATACAAGCAGAGTGGCAATCTAAAGCCATGCGGACTGTACCCTGAACCTTTTACGCACATCTTGAACCCCGAATCCTGAATTGCGCCCCTGATACGCTGTGCCGAGGGTCACCCGACCACCAAAATTTTTACTCCGTACTACAGTGCTAATACAAGCAGAGAGGAAATCTAAAGCCATGCGAACCGTACCATGAACCTTTTACGCACATCTTGAACCCTGAATCATAAAGTGCGCCCCTGATACGCTGTGCCGAGGGTCACCCGACCACTATTTTTTTTTCTCCGTATTACAGTGCTAATACAAGTAAAGTGGCAATCTAAAGCCATGCGGACAGTACCCTGAACCTTTTACGCACATCTTGAACCCCGAATCCTGAATTGCGCCCCTGATACGCTGTGCCGAGGGTCACCCGACCACCATTTTTTTCTCCGTATTACAGTGCTAATCCAAGCAGAGTGGCAATCTAAAGCCATGCGGACAGTACCCTGAAACTTTTACGCACATCTTGAACCCCGAATCCTGAATTGCGCCCCTGATACGCTGTGCCGAGGGTCACCAGACCACCAATTTTTTTTCTCCGTATTACAGTGCTAATACAAGCAGAGTGGCAATCTAAAGCCATGCGGACAGTACCCTGAACCTTTTACGCACATCTTGAACCCCGAATCCTGAATTGCGCCCCTGATACGCTGTGCCGAGGGTCACCCGACCACCATTTTTTTCTCCGTATTACAGTGCTAATACAAGCAGAGTGGCAATCTAAAGCCATGCGGACAGTACCCTGAACCTTTTACGCACATCTTGAACACCGAATCCTGAATTGTGCCCCTGATACGCTGTGCCGAGGGTCACCCGACCACCAAATATTTTACTCCGTATTACAGTGCTAATACAAGCAGGGAGGAAATCTAAAGCCATGCGAACCGTACCCTAAACCTTTTACGCACATCTTGAACCCCGAATCCTGAATCCCGCCCCTGATACTCTGTGCCGAGGGTTACCCGACCACCATTTTTTTTCTCCATATTACAGTTCTAATGCAAGCAGAGTGGCAATCTAAAGCCATGCGGACAGTACTCTGAACCTTTTACGAACCTCTTGAACCCCGAATCCTGAATTCCGCACCTGATACGCTGTGCCGAGGGTCACCCGACCACCATTTTTTTTCTCCGTATTACAGTGCTAATCCAAGCAGAGTGGCAATCTAAAGCCATGCGGACAGTACCCTGAACCTTTTACGCACATCTTGAACCCTGAATTGCGCCCCTGATACGCTGTGCCGAGGGTCACACGACCACCATTTTTTTTTTCTCCGTACTACAGTGCTAATACAAGCAGAGTGGCAATCTAAAGCCATGCGGACAGTACCCTGAACCTTTTACGCACATCTTGAACCCCGAATCCTGAATTGCGCCCCTGATACGCTGTGCCGAGGGTCACCCGACCACCAAATTTTTACTCCGTTTTACAGTGCTAATACAAACAGAGCGGCAATCTAAAGCCATGCGGACAGTACCCTGAACCTTTTACGTACGTCTTGAACACCGAATCCTGAATTGCATCCCTGATACGCTGTGCCGAGGGTCACCCGACCACCATTTTTTCTCCGTATTACAGTGCTAATACAAGTAAAGTGGCAATCTAAAGCCATGCGGACAGTACCCTGAACCTTTTACGCACATCTTGAACCCCGAATCCTGAATTGCGCCCCTGATACGCTGTACCGAGGGTCACCCGAACACCAAAACATTTTCTCCGTATTACATTGCTAATACAAGCAGAGTGGCAATCTAAAGCCATGCGGACAGTACCCTGAACCTTTTACGCACATCTTGAACCCCGAATCCTGAATTGCGCCCCTGATACGCTGTGCCGAGGGTCACCCGACCACCATTTTTTTTCTCCGTATTACATTGCTAATACAAGCAGAGTGGCAATCTAAAGCCATGCGGACAGTTCCATGAACCTTTTACGCACATCTTGAACCCCGAATCCTGAATTGCGCCCCTGATACGCTGTGCCGAGGGTCACCCGACCACCAAATTTTTTTCTCCGTATTACAGTGCTAATACAAGCAGAGTGGCAATCTAAAGCCATGCGGACAGTACCCTGAACCTTTTACGAACCTCTTGAACCCCGAATCCTGAATTGCGCCCCTGATACGCTGTGCCGAGGGTCACCCGAACACCAAATTTTTTTCTCCGTATTACAGTGCTAATACAAGCAGAGTGGCAATCTAGAGCCATGCGGACAGTACCCTGAACCTTTTAAGCACATCTTGAACCCCGAATCCTGAATTGCGCCCCTGATACGCTGTGCCGAGGGTCACCCGACCACCAACATTTTTTCAACGTATTACAGTGCTAATACAAGCAGAGTGGCAATCTAAAGCCATGCGGAATGTACCCTGAACCTTTTACGCACATCTTGAACCCCGAATCCTGAATTGCGCCCCTGATACGCTGTGCCGAGGGTCACCCGACCACCAAATTTTTTTCTCCGTATTACAGTGCTAATACAAGCAGAGTGGCAATCTAAAGCCATGCGGACAGTACCCTGAACCTTTTACGCACATCTTGAACCCCGAATCCTGAATTGCGCCCCTGATACGCTGTGCCGAGGGTCACCCGACCACCAACATTTTTTCTCCGTATTACAGTGCTAATACAAGCAGAGTGGCAATCAAAACCCATGCGGACAGTACCCTGAACAGTTTACTCATATCTTGAACCCTGAATCATTAATTGCGCCCCTGATACGCTGTGCCGAAGATCATCCGACCACCATATATTTTCTCCGTATTACAGTGCTAATACAAGCAGAGTGGCAATCTAAAGCCATGCGGACAGTACCCTGAACCTTTTACGCACATCTTGAACCCCGAATCCTGAATTGCGCCCCTGATACGCTGTGCCGAGGGTCACCCGAACACCATTTTTTTTCTGCGTATTACAGTGCTAATACAAGCAGAGTGGCAATCTAAAGCCATGCGGACAGTACCCTGAACGTTTTACACACATCTTGAACCCCAAATCCTGAATTGCGCCCCTGATACGCTGTGCCGAGGGTCACCCGACCATCCATTTTTTTCCGTATTACAGTGCTAATACAAGCAGAGTGGCAATCTAAAGCCATGCGGACAGTACCCTGAACCTTTAACGCACATCTTGAACCCCGAATCCTGAATTGCGCCCCTGATACGCTGTGCCGAGGGTCACCCGAACACCATTTTTTTTCTCCTTATTACAGTGCTAATACAAACAGAGTGGCAATCTAAAGCCATGCGGACAGTACCCTGAACCTTTTAAGCACATCTTGAACCCCAAATCCTGAATTGCGCCCCTGATACGCTGTGCCGAGGGTCACCCGACCACCAATTTTTTTTCAACGTATTACAGTGCTAATACAAGCAGAGTGGCAATCTAAAGCCATGCGGACAGTACCCTGAACCTTTTACGCACATCTTGAACCCCGAATCCTGAATTGCGCCCCTGATACGCTGTGCCGAGTGTCACCCGACCAACAATTTTTTTTCTTCGTATTGCATTGCTTATAAAAGCAGAGTGGCAATCTAAAGCCATGCGGACAGTACCCTGAACCCTTTACGCACATCTTGAACCCCGAATCCTGAATTGCGCCCCTGATAAGCTGTGCCGAGGGTCACCCGACAACCATAATGTTTTCTCCGTATTACATTGCTAATACAAGCAGAGAGGAAATCTAAAGTCATGCGGACAGTACCCTGGACTTTTACGTACCTCTTGAACCACGATTCCTGAATTGCATCCCTAATACGCTGTGCCGAGGGTCACCCGACCACCAATTTTTTTTTCCGTATTACAGTGCTAATACAAGCAGGGTGGCAATCTAGAGCCATGCGGACAGTACCCTGAACCTTTTACGCACATCTTGAACCCCGAATCCTGAATTGCGCCCCTGATACGCTGTGCCGAGGGTCACCCGACCACCATTTTTTTTTCAACGTATTACAGTGCTAATACAAGCAGAGTGGCAATCTAAAGCCATGCGGACAGTACCCTGAACCTTTTACGCACATCTTGAACCCCGAATCCTGAATTGTGCCCCTGATACGCTGTGCCGAGGGTCACCCGACCACCAAAATTTTAACTCCGTATTACAGTGCTAATACAAGCAGAGTGGCAATCTAAAGCCATGCGGACAGTACCCTGAACCTTTTACGCACATCTTGAACCCCGAATCCTGAATTGCGCCCCTGATACGCTGTGCCGAGGGTCACCCGACAACCATTTTTTTTTCTCCGTATTACAGTGCTAATACAAGCAGAGTGGCAATCTAAAGCCATGCGGACAGTACCCTGAACCTTTTACGCACATCTTGAACCCCGAATCCTGAATTGCGCCCCTGATACGCTTTGCCGAGGGTCACCCGACGACCAATTTTTTTCTCCGTATTACAGTGCTAATACAAGCAGAGTGGCAATCTAAAGCCATGCGGACAGTACCCTGAACCTTTTACGAACCTCTTGAACCCCGAATCCTGAATTGCGCCCCTGATACGCTGTGCCGAGGGTCACCCGACCACCATTTTTTTTTCTCCGTATTACAGTGCTAATCCAAGCAGAGTGGCAATCTAAAGCCATGCGGACAGTACCCTGAACCTTTTACGCACATCTTGAACCCCGAATCCTGAATTGCGCCCCTGATACGCTGTGCCGAGGGTCACCCGACCACCAAATTTTTTTCTCCGTATTACAGTGCTAATACAAGCAGAGTGGCAATCTAAAGCCATGCGGACAGTACCCTGAACCTTTTACGCACATCTTGAACCCCGAATCCTGAATTGCGCCCCTGATACGCTGTGCCGAGGGTCACCCGACCACCAATTTTTTTTCTCCGTATTACAGTGCTAATACAAGCAGAGTGGCAATCTAGAGCCATGCAGACAGTACCCTGAACCTTTTACGCACATCTTGAACCCCGAATCCTGAATTGCGCCCCTGATACGCTGTGCCGAGGGTCACCCGACCACCAATTTTTTTTTCAACGTATTACAGTGCTAATACAAGCAGAGTGGCAATCTAAAGCCACGCGGAATGTACCCTGAAAGTTTTACGCACATCTTGAACCCCGAATCCTGAATTGCGCCCCTGATACGCTGTGCCGAGGGTCACCCGACCACCAAATATTTTTCTCCGTATTACAATGCTAATACAAGCAGAGTGGCAATCTAGAGCCATGCGGACAGTACCCTGAACCTTTTACGCACATCTTGAACCCCGAATCCTGAATTGCGCCCCTGATACGCTGTGCCGAGGGTCACCCGACCACCAAAATATTTACTCCGTATTACAGTGCTAATACAAGCAGAGAGGAAATCTAAAGCCATGCGGACAGTACCCTGAACTTTTACGTACCTCTTGAACCACGATTCCTGAATTGCATCCCTAATACGCTGTGCCGAGGGTCACCCGACCAACAATTTTTTTTCCGTATTATAGTGCTAATACAAACAGAGTGGCAATCTAAAGCCATGCGGACAGTACCCTGAACCTTTTACGCACATCTTGAACCCCGAATCCTGAATTGCGCCCCTGATACGCTGTGCCGAGTGTCACCCGACCACCAACAATTTTTCTCCGTATAACAGTGCTAATACAAGCAGGGTGGCAATCTAAAAACGAGCGAAATGTACCCTGAACCTTTTACGCACATCTTGAACCCCGAATCCTGAATTGCACCCCTGATACGCTGTGCCGAGGGTCACCCGACCACTAATTTTTTTTTCCGTATTACAGTGCTAATACAAGCAGAGTGGCAATCTATAGCCATGCAGACAGTACCCTGAATTTTTTACACACATCTTGAACCCCGAATCCTGAATTGCGCCCCTGATACGCTGTGCCGAGGGTCACCCGACCATCATTTTTTTTTTCTCCGTATAACAGTACTAATACAAGCAGGGTGGCAATCTAGAGCCATGCGGACAGTACCCTGAACCTTTCACGCACATCTTGAACCCCGAATCCTGAATTGTGCCCCTGATACGCTGTGCCGAGGGTTACCCGACCACCAATTGTTTTCTCCGTATTACATTGCTAATACAAGCAGAGTTGCAATCTAAAGCCATGCGGACAGTACCCTGAACCTTTTACGCACATCTTGAACCCCGAATCCTGAATTTCGCCCCTGATACGCTGTGCCGAGTGTCACCCGACCATCAATAATTTCTCTGTATTACAGTGCTAATACAAGCAGAGTGGCAATCTAAAGCCATGCGGACAGTACCCTGAACCTTTTACGCACATCTTGAACCCCGAATCCTGAATTGCGCCCCTGATACGCTGTGCCGAGGGTCACCCGACCACCAAAATTTTTTCTCCGTATTACAGTGCTAATACAAGCAGAGTGGAAATCTAAAGTCATGCGGACAGTACCCTGAACCTTTTACGCACATCTTGAACACCGAATCCTGAATTGAGCACCTGATACGCTGTGCCGAGTGTCACCCGACCACCAAAATTATAACTCCGTATTACAGTGCTAATACAAGCAGAGAGGCAATCTAAAGCCATGCGGACAGTACCCTGAACCTTTTACGCACATCTTGAACCCCGAATCCTGAATTGCGCCCCTGATACGCTGTACCGAGGGTCACCCGAACACCAAAACATTTTCTCCGTATTACATTGCTAATACAAGCAGAGTGGCAATCTAAAGCCATGCGGACAGTACCCTGAACCTTTTACGCACATCTTGAACCCTGAATCCTGAATTGCGCCCCTGATACGCTGTGCCGAGGGTCACCCGACCACCATTTTTTTTCAACGTATTACAGTGCTAATACAAGCAGAGTGGCAATCTAAAGCCATGCGGACAGTACCCTGAACCTTTTACGCACATCTTGAACCCCGAATCCTGAATTGCGCCCCTGATACGCTGTGCCGAGGGTCACCCGACCACCAAATTTTTTTCTCCGTATTACAGTGCTAATACAAGCAGAGTGGCAATCTAAAGCCATGCGGACAGTACCCTGAACCTTTTACGCACATCTTGAACCCCGAATCCTGAATTGCGCCCCTGATAC
Source organism: Mya arenaria (assembly GCF_026914265.1). Lineage (NCBI taxonomy): Eukaryota > Metazoa > Mollusca > Bivalvia > Myida > Myidae > Mya > Mya arenaria. The sequence continues at coordinate 12,301,967 of NC_069125.1, read as the reverse complement.
GCTGTGCCGAGGGTCACCCGACCACCAAATTTTTTTCCTCCGTATTACAGTGCTAATACAAGCTGGGTGGCAATCTAGAGCCATGAGGACAGTACCCTGAACCTTTTACGCACATCTTGAACCCCGAATCCTGAATTGTGCCCCTGATACGCTGTGCCGAGGGTCACCCGAACACCATTTTTTTTCTCCGTATTACAGTGCTAATACAAGCAGAGTGGCAATCTAAAGCCATGCGGACAGTACCCTGAACCTTTTAAACACATCTTGAACCCCGAATCCTGAATTGCGCCCCTGATACGCTGTGCCGAGGGTCACCCGACCACCAACATTTTTTCTCCGTATTACAGTGCTAATACAAGCAGAGTGGCAATCTAAAAACGAGCGAAATGTACCCTGAACCTTTTACGCACATCTTGAACCCCGAATCCTGAATTGCACCCCTGATACGCTGTGCCGAGGGTTACCCGACCATCATTTTTTTTTCTCCGTATTACAGTGCTAATACAAGCAGGGTGGCAATCTAGAGCCATGCGGACAGTACCCTGAACCTTTTACGCACATCTTGAACCCCGAATCCTGAATTGCGCCCCTGATACGCTGTGCCGAGGGTCACCCGACCACCAATTTTTTTTTCTCCGTATTACAGTGCTAATACAAGCAGAGTGGCAATCTTAAGCCATGCGGACAGTACCCTGAAAATGTTCAAAGCACATCTTGAACCCCGAATCCTGAATTGCGCCCCTGATACGGTGTGCAGAGGGTCACCCGACCACCAATTTTTTTTCTCCGTATAACAGTGCTAATACAAACAGAGTGGCAATCAAAAGCCATGCGGACAGTACCCTGAACCTTTTACGCACATCTTGAACCCCGAATCCTTAAATGCGCCCCTGATACGCTGTGCCGAGTGTCACCTGACCACCATTTTTTTCTCCGTATTACAGTGCTAATACAAACAGAGTGGCAATCTAAAGCCATGCGGACAGTACCCTGAACCTTTTACGCACATCTTGAACCCCGAATCATGAATTGCGCCCCTGATACGCTGTGCCGAGGGTCACCCGACCACCAAATTTTTTCTCCGTATTACAGTGCTAATACAAGCAGGGTGGCAATCTAAAGCCATGCGGACAGTACCCTGAACCTTTTACGCACATCTTGAACCCCGAATCCTGAATTGCGCCCCTGATACGCTGTGCCGAGGGTCACCCGACCACCAATTTTTTTTCTCCGTATTACAGTGCTAATACAAGCAGGGTGGCAATCTAGAGCCATGCGGAATGTACCCTCAACCTTTTACGCACATCTTGAACCCCGAATCCTGAATTGCGCCCCTGATACGCTGTGCCGAGGGTCACCCGACCACCAACATTTTTTCTCCGTATTACAGTGCTAATACAAGCAGAGTGGCAATCTAAAGCCATGCGGACAGTACCCTGAACCTTTTACGCACATCTTGAACCCCGAATCCTGAATTGCACCCCTGATACGCTGTGCCGAGGGTCACCCGACCATCATTTTTTTTCTCCGTATTACAGTGCTAATACAAGCAGAGTGGCAATCTAAAGCCATGCGGACAGTACCCTGAACCTTTTACGCACATCTTGAACCCCGAATCCTGAATTGCGCCCCTGATACGCTGTGCCGAGGGTCACCCGACCACCATTTTTTTTCTCCGTATTACAGTGCTAATATAAGCAGAGCGGCAATCTAAAGCCATGCGGACAGTACCCTGAACCTTTTACGCACATCTTGAACCCCGAATCCTTAATTGCGCCCCTGATACGCTGTGCCGAGGGTCACCCGACCACCAAATCTTTTTCTCCGTATTACAGTGCTAATACAAGCAGAGTGGCAATCTAAAGCCATGCGGACAGTACCCTGAACCTTTTACGCACATCTTGAACCCCGAATCCTGAATTGCGCCCCTGATACGCTGTGCCGAGGGTCACCCGACCACCAAATCTTTTTCTCCGTATTACAGTGCTAATACAAGCAGAGTGGCAATCTAAAGCCATGCGGACAGTACCCTGAACCTTTTACGCACATCTTGAACTCCAAATCTTGAATTGCGCCCCTGATACGCTGTGTCGAGGGTTACCCGATCAACAATTTTTTTTCTCCGTATTACAGTGCTAATACAAACAGAGTGGCAATCAAAAGCCATGCGGACAGTACCCTGAACCGTTTACGCACATCTTGAACCCCGAATCCTGAATTGCGCCCCTGATACGCTGTGCCGTTGGTTACCCTACCACCAATTTTTTTCCGTATTACAGTGCTAATACAAGCAGAGTGGCAATCTAAAGCCATGCGGACAGTACCCTGAACCTTTTACGCACATCTTGAACCCCGAATCCTGAATTGCGCCCCTGATACGCTGTGCCGAGGGTCACCCGACCACCAATTTTTTTTCTACGTATTACAGTGCTAATACAAGCAGAAGTGCAATCAAAAGCCATGCGGACAGTACCCTGAACCTTTTACGAACCTCTTGAACCCCGAATCCTGAATTGCGCCCCTGATACGCTGTGCCGAGGGTCACCCGACCACCAATTTTTTTTCTCCGTATTACAGTGCTAATACAAGCAGAGTGGCAATCTAAAGCCATGCGGACAGTACCCTGAACCTTTTACGCACATCTTGAACCCCGAATCCTGAATTGCGCCCCTGATACGCTGTGCCGAGGGTCACCCGACCACCAATATTTTCTCTGTATTACAGTGCCAATACAAGCAGGGTGGCAATCTAGAGCCATGCGGACAGTACCCTGAACCTTTAACGCACATCTTGAAATCCGAATCCTGAATTGCGCCCCTGATACGCTGTGCCGAGGGTCACCCGAACACCATTTTTTTTTCTCCGTATTACAGTGCTAATACAAGCAGAGTGGCAATCTAAAGCCATGCGGACAGTACCCTGAACCTTTTACGCACATCTTGAACCCCGAATCCTGAATTGCGCCCCTGATACGCTGTGCCGAGGGTCACCCGACCACCAATATTTTCTCTGTATTACAGTGCTAATACAAGCAGAGTGGCAATCTAAAGCCATGCGGACAGTACCCTGAACCTTTTACGCACATCTTGAACCCCGAATCCTGAATTGCGCCCCTGATACGCTGTGCCGAGGGTCACCCGACCACCAAAATTTTTTCTCCGTATTACAGTGCTAATACAAGCAGAGTGGCAATCTAAAGCCATGCGGACAGTACCCTGGACCTTTTACGCACATCATGAACCCCGAATCCTGAATTGCGCCCCTGATACGCTGTGCCGAGTGTCACCCGACACCAAAATTTTAACTCCGTATTACAGTGCTAATACAAGCAGAGTGGCAATCTAAGCCATGCGGACAGTACCCCTGACCTTATACGCTCATCTTGAACCCGAATCCTGAAATGTGCCCCTGATACGCTGTGCGAGGGTCACCCGAACACCAAAATTTTCTCCGTATTACATTGCTAATACAAGCAGAGTGGCAATCTAAAGCCATGCGGACAGTACCCTGAATCTTTTAAGCAATCTTGAACCCTGAATCTGAATGCGCCCCTGATACGCTGTGCGAGGGTCACCCGACCACCATTTTTTTTCAACGTATTACAGTGCTAATACAAGCAGAGTGGCAATCTAAAGCCATGCGGACAGTACCCTGAACCTTTTACGCACATCTTGAACCCCGAATCCTGAATTGCGCCCCTGATACGCTGTGCCGAGGGTCACCCGACCACCAAATTTTTTTCTCCGTATTACAGTGCTAATACAAGCAGGGTGGCAATCTAGAGCCATGCGGACAGTACCCTGAACCTTTTACGCACATCTTGAACCCCGAATCCTGAATTGCGCCCCTGATACGCTGTGCCGAGGGTCACCCGACCACCAACATTTTTTCTCCGTATAACAGTGCTAATACAAGCAGAGTGGCAATCTAAAGCCATGCTGAATGTACCCTGAACATTTTACGCACATCTTGAACCCCGAATCCTGAATTGCACCCCTGATACGCTGTGCCGAGGGTCACCCGACCACCGTTTTTTTCTCTCCGTATTACAGTGCTAATACAAGCAGAGTGGCAATCTACAGCCATGCGGACAGTACCCTGAACCTTTTACGCACATCATGAACCCCGAATCCTGAATTGCGCCCCTGATACGCTGTGCCGAGGGTCACCCGACCACCAACATTTTTTCTCCGTATTACAGTGCTAATACAAGCAGAGTGGCAATCTAAAGCCATGCGGACAGTTCCATGAACCTTTTACGCACATCTTGAACCCCGAATCCTGAATTGCGCCCCTGATACGCTGTGCCGAGGGTCACCCGACCACCAAAACATTTTCTCCGTATTACATTGCTAATACAAGCAGAGTGGCAATCTAAAGCCATGCGGAATGTACCCTGAACCTTTTACGCACATCTTGAACCCCGAATCCTGAATTGCGCCCCTGATACGCTGTGCCGAGGATCACCCGACCACCAATTTTTTTTCTCCGTATTTCATTGCTAATACAAGCAGAATGGCAATCTAAAGCCATGCGGACAGTTCCATGAACCTTTTACGCACATCTTGAACCCCGAATCCTGAATTGCGCCCCTGATACGCTGTGCCGAGGGTCACCCGACCACTATTTTTTTTTCTCCGTATTACAGTGCTAATACAAGTAAAGTGGCAATCTAAAGCCATGCGGAATGTACACTCAACCTTTAACGCACATCTTGAACCCCGAATCCTGAATTGCGCCCCTGATTCGCTGTGCCGAGGGTCACCCGACCACCAACAATTTTTCTCCGTATAACAGTGTTAATACAAGCAGGGTGGCAATCTAAAGCCATGCGGAATGTACCCTCAACCTTTTACGCACATCTTGAACCCCGAATCCTGAATTGCGCCCCTGATACGCTGTGCCGAGGGTCACCCGACAACCAAATGTTTTTTCTCCGTATTACAGTGCTAATACAAGCAGTATGGCAATCTAAAGCCATGCGGACAGTTCCATGAACCTTTTACGCACATCTTGAACCCCGAATCCTGAATTGCGCCCCTGATACGCTGTGCCGAGGGTCACCCGACCACCAATTTTTTTTCTCCGTATAACAGTGCTAATACAAGCAGGGTGGCAATCTAAAGCCATGCGGAATGTACCCTCAACCTTTTACGCACATCTTGAACCCCGAATCCTGAATTGCGCCCCTGATACGCTGTGCCGAGGGTCACCCGACCACCAATTTTTTCTCCGTATTTCATTGCTAATACAAGCAGAATGGCAATCTAAAGCCATGCGGACAGTTCCATGAACCTTTTACGCACATCTTGAACCCCGAATCCTGAATTGCGCCCCTGATACGCTGTGCCGAGGGTCACCCGACCACCATTTTTTTCTCCGTATTACAGTGCTAATACAAGCAGGGTGGCAATCTAGAGCCATGCGGACAGTACCCTGAACCTTTTACGCACATCTTGAACCCCGAATCCTGAATAGCGCCCCTGATACGCTGTGCCGAGGGTCACCCGACCACCAACATTTTTTCTCCGTATTACAGTGCTAATACAAGCAGAGTGGCAATCTAAAGCCATGCTGAATGTACCCTCAACCTTTTACGCACATCTTGAACCCCGAATCCTGAATTGCACCCCTGATACGCTGTGCCGAGGGTCACCCGACCATCTTTTTTTTCTCCGTATTACAGTGCTAATACAAGCAGGGTTGCAATCTACAGCCATGCGGACAGTACCCTGAACCTTTTACGCACATCATGAACCCCGAATCCTGAATTGCGCCCCTGATACGCTGTGCCGAGGGTCACCCGACCACCAATTTTTTTCTCCGTATTACAGTGCTAATACAAGCAGAGTGGCAATCTAAAGCCATGCGGACAGTACCCTGAACCTTTTACGCACATCTTGAACCACGAATCCTGAATAGCGCCCCTGATACGCTGTGCCGAGGGTCACCCGACCACCAACATTTTTTCTCAGTTTTACAGTGCTAATACAAGCAGAGTGGCAATCTAAAGCCATGCTGAATGTACCCTGAACCTTTTACGCACATCTTGAACCCCGAATCCTGAATTGCACCCCTGATACGCTGTGCCGAGGGTCACCCGACCATCAGTTTTTTTTTCTCCGTATTACAGTGCTAATACAAGCAGGGTGGCAATCTACAGCCATGCGGACAGTACCCTGAACCTTTTACGCACATCTTGAACCCCGAATCCTGAATTGCGCCCCTGATACGCTGTGCCGAGGGTCACCCGACCACCAATTTTTTTCTCCGTATTACAGTGCTAATACAAGCAGAGTGGCAATCTAAAGCCATGCGGACAGTACCCTGAACCTTTTACGCACATCTTAAACCCAGAATCCTGAATAGCGCCCCTGATACGCTGTGCCGAGTGTCACCCGACCACCAAATTTTTTCACCCGTATTTCATTGCTAATACAAGCAGAATGGCAATCTAAAGCCATGCGGACAGTTCCATGAACCTTTTACGCACATCTTGAACCCCGAATCCTGAATTGCGCCCCTGATACGCTGTGCCGAGGGTCACCCGACCACTATTTTTTTTCTCCGTATTACAGTGCTAATACAAGTAAAGTGGCAATCTAAAGCCATGCGGAATGTACCCTCAACCTTTTACGCACATCTTGAACCCCGAATCCTGAATTGCGCCCCTGATACGCTGTGCCGAGGGTCACCCGACCACCATTTTTTTTCTTCGTATTACAGTGCTAATACAAGCAGAGTGGCAATCTAAAGCCATGCGGACAGTACCCTGAACCTTTTACGCACATCTTGAACCCCGAATCCTGAATTGCGCCCCTGATACGCTGTGCCGAGGGTCACCCGACCACCAAATGTTTTTTCTCCGTATTACATTGCTAATACAAGCAGAGTGGCAATCTAAAGCCATGCGGACAGTACCCTGAACCTTTTACGCACATCTTGAACCCCGAATCCTGAATTGCGCCCCTGATACGCTGTGCCGAGGGTCACCCGACCACCATTTTTTTTCTCCGTATTACATTGCTAATACAAGCAGAGTGGCAATCTAAAGCCATGCGGACAGTACCATGAACCTTTTACGCACATCTTGAACCCCGAATCCTGAATTGCGCCCCTGATACGCTGTGCCGAGGGTCACCCGACCACCATTTTTTTTCTCCGTATTACAGTGCTAATACAAGTAAAGTGGCAATCTAAAGCCATGCGGACAGTACCCTGAACCTTTTACGCACATCTTGAACCCCGAATCCTGAATTGCGCCCCTGATACGCTGTGCCGAGGGTCACCCGACCACCAACATTTTTTCTCCGTATTACAGTGCTAATACAAGCAGAGTGGCAATCTAAAGCCATGCCGAATGTACCCTGAACCTTTTACGCACATCTTGAACCCCGAATCCTGAATTGCACCCCTGATACGCTGTGCCGAGGGTCACCCGACCATCAATTTTTTTTCTCCGTATTACAGTGCTAATACAAGCAGAGTGGCAATCTAAAGCCATGCGGACAGTACCCTGAACCTTTTACGCACATCTTGAACCCCGAATCCTGAATTGCGCCCCTGATACGCTGTGCCGAGGGTCACCCGACCACCATTTTTTTTTCTCCGTATTACATTGCTAATACAAGCAGAGTGGCAATCTAAAGCCATGCGGACAGTTCCATGAACCTTTTACGCACATCTTGAACCCCGAATCCTGAATTGCGCCCCTGATACGCTGTGCCGAGGGTCACCCGACCACCAACAATTTTTCTCCGTATTACAGTGCTAATACAAGCAGAGTGGCAATCTTAAGCCATGCGGACAGTACCCTGAACCTTTTACGCACATCTTGAACCCCGAATCCTGAATTGCGCCCCTGATACGCTGTGCCGAGGGTCACCCGACCACCAATTTTTTTTCTCCGTATTACAGTGCTTATACAAGCAGGGTGGCAATCCAAAGCCATGCGGACAGTACCCTGAACCTTTTACGCACATCTTGAACCCCGAATCCTGAATTGCACCCCTGATACGCTGTGCCGAGGGTCACCCGACCACCAATTTTTTTCTCCGTATTACATTGCTAATACAAGCAGAGTGGCAATTTAAAGCCATGCGGACAGTACCCTGAACCTTTTACGCACATCTTGATCCCCGAATCCTGAATTGCGCCCCTGATACGCTGTGCCGAGGGTCACCCGACCACTAAATATTTTTCTCCGTATTACAGTGCTAATACAAGCAGAGTGGCAATCTAAAGCCATGCGGACAGTACCATGAACCTTTTACGCACATCTTGAACCCCGAATCCTGAATTGCGCCCCTGATACGCTGTGCCGAGGGTCACCCGACCACCAATTTTTTTTCTCCGTATTACAGTGCTAATACAAGCAGAGTGGCAATCTAAAGCCATGCGGACAGTACCCTGAACCTTTTACGCACATCTTGAACCCCGAATCCTGAATTGCGCCCCTGATACGCTGTGCCGAGTGTCACCCGACCACCAAATTTTTTTCTCCGTATTACAGTGCTAATACAAGCAGAGTGGCAATCTAAAGCCATGCGGACAGTACCCTGAACCTTTTACGCACATCTTGAACCCCGAATCCTGAATTGGGTCCAATTCAGGATCAGGGTTTACTACGTTCCTAAACTGTCGAGGTGATTGTCCGCATAACCTAAGAATGGAACTAAAGATTGGCTGGTTGGGTAAGCGGGTCGTCGGGTTATGGTGCAATTTAGATCTTTTTGTCAATACTGTGCCAAATCTGTTCGGGGACTTCCCATAGTTCTTTAGAATGCAACTGCAGGTGCATTAACATTATCCTGAAAAGTGTGTTATCATTCCTAAGATTTGTCTTTTTTAACATTTTGCTCAAAGCATTTAATAGTTTTGGTTTGAGCCGCAGATTTGAAATTGGAGAGCTGTCTTAAACGTGTTCAATAAAAGAGACAACGGTTTAAAGATAGTATTAATACATTTTAGACACAGCTGATGGCGAGATTGATGTGATTTGTTTTGCAAATAAAATATTGCAATCCCCAAAATCCCAAATTTCAAACTAATTCACATATGTCTGTATAAGCTGTAGACTGTTGACTGTTTCCGAAGATCGTTGTATCAAATTCGACAAAAGTATCGGCTAAATTAAACATGTTTTAGATTAAAACGGCACTATCCGTCTTGGACAATTACGAACATAACGTAGAAGATTAATGGCATAAGAGAGGAGCAAGAGTTTGTGGCACTAAGTTAAACGGTAGTCTGGGCGATCATGGTTCGGATATACAATAAAATGTTTGAATGGCATGAAATGCAAAAATCAAACTGAAAAATTATTAGTATTGCAAGTCTGATGTTCCCGAAAGAAGCCATGCCAGTCGTTCTCCCATGATTGGCTTATAAAGTCCACACAATTAACAGAGGAATGCCTTTTCTGGCAGTAAAGCTAAACATATGTAACTTTAAAAAATTCAAGTGGCAATGGTAATGGTAGTCAAACACTGGACATACATATTGGACTTTTTCATCAACCTTCTAATACGGTTTTCATTCATTCAGTTAAAGTTGAACTGAACCATAATTGACCACTGCCAACATTGCTTACCCTACTAAAAGTATATAATTTTAGTACTAAATAAATATGAAGGTATAGACACCAAACACAACTTTTGTTTCTTTTTCTCTAGAAGAATGACAAAAAGGCAGTTCTGTACCCAGAACCTAGTATGTTTAAATGTTGCAGTTGTTCTTGTTCTTGTTACAATATGTTTGTTTAACAGAAATTGAATAGATTTTGTCAGGCTGTTTTCATAATAGCTATGCCTTCAACTGAGTGTCAGTAGATGATAATTATTGTTTGTTTCAGTAAAATTAAAGTTTTATTTCATCAAGTGAGCACTTAAAAGTTATATTTTTACAAGCCATCAAAGAAAATGTGAACTTTCAGTATTCACGAGATTAGATAAAGTTGATATCACATTTTAACAACTTTTTAATTGCGCATAGGAATAAACATATGTGTATCTTGTCCGGGCTCGGTGATTTTTTACCTCTGCATCCTGCGTCCTGGACGCACAAATATCAGCGGGGACGCGTTTAATGTGTTCAATGTGCGTTTAGGGGACGCAACAAAATTGCCCTAAGAGAGACCAATCCATTTCGCTTTTTCCGATTTCTTAGTTTGGATTTTTTAACATACGCACCGTGTGTTTAATTTTGTAACGTCGATTGGATAATGATTACGCTTAACTAATAACATATTTTGATTGTGACAGTCGTTACGATATTAAGTAGTATGTAACCTAAAAAAATAGTGAATTTTCGACAGGCACAGTGGTGATCAACGACACAAATTCACCAAAACGTGTGTTCAGGATATGTGTACCTGTCCTGAGTTGTTTCCGTTAAAATGACTTTTTAATTGCGCATAGGAATAAACATATGTGTATCTTGTCCGGGCTCGGTGATTTTTTACCTCTGCATCCTGCGTCCTGGACGCACAAATATCAGCGGGGACGCGTTTAATGTGTTCAATGTGCGTTTAGGGGACGCAACAAAATTGCCCTAAGAGAGACCAATCCATTTCGCTTTTTCCGATTTCTTAGTTTGGATTTTTTAACATACGCACCGTGTGTTTAATTTTGTAACGTCGATTGGATAATGATTACGCTTAACTAATAACATATTTTGATTGTGACAGTCGTTACGATATTAAGTAGTATGTAACCTAAAAAAATAGTGAATTTTCGACAGGCACAGTGGTGATCAACGACACAAATTCACCAAAACGTGTGTTCAGGATATGTGTACCTGTCCTGAGTTGTTTCCGTTAAAATGACTTGAATTTATCCCATTACTTGTTCATTGTTCGGTAGGTTTAATAAATACATAAATAAATTGTAAACATGGTTGAATCTTTATTACAGTTTCTTAATGTTACTTTATTTGGTGTTGTTTGTAATTGTTCATTTAGTTAAGATTTCCAGGGATTTTAAATTTCAACTGTATCTAACAGCTCATGGTTGAATAAAGATTTTTTAATATTTTTGCCACAAATTATTTAAAGATATGTCTCAAAAATTGGGACTCACACTTTCAATTTGGGGACTCGCAAATTTGAGTCCAACGAGTCCTTGGACTCATAAGTAAAAAAATCACTGCAGGCTATATCTTGACTTCATTAAAAGAGTTTCATGAACTTGCCATGAATGTTCACCATAATGAGGAGGCCTGTCGGGAATAAGACCCAGGTCGGTACCTCGTTGGTCAAGGTCCTGGTGAAATTGCAAGGAAGAGCATTATGTCTATGTCAAAGACTCTTTCGAATGGCTAGACATGTAGTATATATTGTACCTAAACCATGCTATGTTTACAGCGGTCTTTGCCAAACAAGATGTACTGAGGGTACCTGTATGGGAAGCAGAATGCCCGACTTGGGAGCAAACTCAGAACTATATGGTATGAGCTCAACTTGTTACTTAGTGTAATTCAAGACGAATAGACTTAGACAGTTTATTAGGGCCCCACAAAAAATTGCGAGTGCTCTATAGTAATCACCTTCTCCGTCTGTCTGTATGTCTGCCACTTTTTGCATGTTTTTTTTTATTTATGTGTTTTATTAATAACTTTACAATCATTAAAGATATCAACTTCAAAGTCATACACTTACTCATAGTAACAATTTGGCAGGAAATGATGTTTATGGGGTACTTAAAGGCCAAAAATGAATGTTTGCGGTATTTTATTCATCATTAATTATACATAATTAGCATTCTAAATATTGCCACAAGACAAGCTTTCTATGATGCTACAGATTACTGTCTTCAACAAGGGAGGTAATTATTACAATGTGGTGACCATTAAAAAGGAGTTCCATACGGGCATTTTATCTTCGTCCGTGGGCAAGATAAGAATTTCTAGCATGATTAAATTATTGGATCTACTTATATGAGGTGGGAGAAATCTGTATCCTGCAATTAAGGTAAACTACAAAATTAGCATGCGTTTAAAAAAGTTCAGATAAAGATTTTATACGATTTCATTGTTGTCAGAATTAATCACAGTTTCATAGTTGTATTTTTTTACTTCGTCGAATTTTTTTTTTTTGTATTTGAGTGTATTCAAATTAAGCCAGTACTCAAAATGTAAACAAATTCGAGGAAATAAAAAATAATTATATGCCATTTTAGACATTTATGAATAATTAAGATAATTGAACTACGATTTAAAGTGACACTCTTACTCAAAATCAATACATAAACATGTATAACAAACATCAATTTTGACTGATGAACCTTTAACTACTTACTAAATGATGCATTTATGGAAAAAATTAATTACTGATAACAAGATAGTAACCGTGTATTTAAAAGCTAAAAACGCATAAATATTAAAAGATTGGTGAGTGCTAAAAGATTTGTTGTGATCGTCTATCGTCTCTTAACCGTGTTTTCTGCAAATTTCGTTCCCATTAAACTCGTTATCCTTCATAAGAACCATTGTTTTTAACAAGTATTCATCCTTTTTGACATATTAAAATAACTGAATGAATTGTGGTTAATTTTATTTGGAAGTAAGAGTGCATCTTTAAATGTTATATTGGAATTTAATATAGATACAGTTCCAGTGCAATATACATGATGGCACCGAGGTCAATCAATGATGCTCGTTTTCATATGGTTTCGGTGACAATAAAATATGGGTTCTATTTCGTTCTAAGACTTGCAATTGTACGTGTGTAGTACCCTCACAGTGGTGGATCTACCGGGGGTTGGGCACAGAGGGCCCATCCTCCCAGCGGGCCGGCAAGCAATTTTTTGGGGGGGCACATATTTATTGATTTAAGTGTCAAAATAAATTTTGTCACAATTTAAATTGTACAAAACAAATTTGAGCAAATAAACAATTAAACCTGATTATCGAGTATAATATAGTATACGACACGACCTAGTCTCTTCAAAATGACATCGGCCCGAACATTCGATAATGAAAAATCGGCGCCGCATTTTACACAGACAGCTGATCAAAAGTAGACAAATATGGCTGCAGTTATTCGTTTTCAGAATATATCATATACCAGAAATATAAATGGTTTTAAACTGTTAACGTGTGCACATTATATGTTCGTAATTGCTTTTTTATAATGTCAACAAGATATGTGTGTGCCTGACGCGCATTTAACGAAAGTTAAACTTCAAAACGTTGCCGCCTTGAAACTTTCCATGTTGGCCTTTATTCGTCTAGTTCTCGGAATTATGCTTTTGTGAATTAATACATAATAATTTATTTGAAACCCTTTTTGGAATTTGTTGTCATGTTGATTTTACTTCAATAAACTTTAATGACAATGACATCCGAAGTACCTACAGTATCGTTGAATGCATCAATATACTGTAGGTTTATTTAGCATTTTTTCTACGGCATGTATTATATGTGTGGACGAGTGACTAACGACTTCGCCTGGTAATCCGTTTCCCTGGTTCGATTACCCAAATCAGCAAGATATCTTTGTTGTTTTGTTTTTTTGAAACGTTTATCTTAGATCAGTAAATGCTATCCTTTTAATTCAATTGATCTGCAAAACATCATTGACAGTGAAGACAAATGTTAATTCCATGTCATTATATGATTAAAATAATACATTAAAAAAGTAAGATATGTTTATAATTAGTTGTGCCCCCATTTAGAAAGTCCTGGAACCGCCACTGCCTCAAATGTCGCTTATGTTATCTATGTCACGCTTTAAATCAAATCTCACAACATTCAGATGTATATAACATACCTGCATCATAAATATGGCAAATATTTAATTATTAGTGTTCTAAGATTATTTGGTATATCCTATATCCCCTGTTGATACCTTTGTTCATTAATCTAACCTTCTACAAATAGTTATTTTTTATTTAAAACGGTGCATGTATGCCGCTCATTTGGGTCATCTTTTTGCCTGTCCGTGTCCTATTGTCGCTTTTCTGAGTAATTATTACATTTGGTAGTCTGTAAGCTTATTTATACTCGCACTCGGGCCTTGCCCATGCGACGAGTGCTCCGATAAGATTGTAAGTCTTTTGATGTTTTCTGGAGCAAAGTGCACATACAACAAAGTGTAACCCTGGTTAGAGCTACCCTGGTTCTCTAACGTGCACCAGTGTATAGCACTGTCACACGGGACCCCACTAAACGTCTCTCCCGGAAGTATTTATTTAGTGGTTCGGCAGGGAATCGAGTAATCGAACCTGCGACCCCTGGCTGAATTGACAGTCAAGTGTGTTATCACTAGACGGCGAATCCGCAACAATGAATAATTTTTACATTTAGAATACATAGGTGTTTGAATATACATGTAGGGTACTGATACTTTTAGTGGTTGCTTAAAACCATGTACAATTTTGTAAAAATAACAAATTAACACTCGTAGCATAAAACCTTTAATATTTGATATGCATTCTTCACACCTGTTTTTTGCCAATCGTAACCACTCGCCTGTCTCAATAAAGCTTGGTACATTTCGATTTTCACACCCATTGTGTTGTTCAATGTCCGCGGGTATTTTCCGGTTTTGAAATCTGATTACCTGAGGACCGCTTGCCAAATGGGCACTGCGCATGTGCAAACGGTATATTGGGAGCTCCTGCTCAGTTTGTTTAACACTAAGAAGAAATCGGATACATTTTGGACATAGAAAAGTGTGCATGTACGTACTAAATATGAAACTGCTTTTTTATTCTCAGTTAACATTAAATTTCGTCTTATTAAACCTTGCTCAGTTTTGTTCCGGCTGTATTATATTCTAAAGTGGGACATAGACCATAACTAGTGATCATTTATAATCCAATGTTATTGTCCAATGCATTTAAAAATTGCTACATGTACCAATCCGAAGCAGAGTGCCTTCGATTAATACCAGGTTATTTTCTGTTTTATTTCGATTTGTCAAACTGCATTTAAGAACATATTACTCAATCGGTCACTTATAGCTATAATGTTGTTCGCATATTTGCTGTTTACAATGTTATTTTCTATTTTTTTCACAATTCCAGTTTTGATGCAACGTTTTGAAGATCATGGCCAAAACAAATTGGTACAGGTGTAGACGAAAATCGCCGAAAGTGCCCGGCTTTATACGATCTTGACCGAACGTCATCACGGAAACACCCGATCGGAAACTGCAACACAAGCTAAGTGTTTATGCACCAGTCAATTGTAACCACGCCCCCCCCCCCCCAGGTCCGGGGGTATACCGGGGATAGCCGGGGAAATGTGCCGTGTTTTTGCCTTTCAGGTTGCCCCGAAGTGCCGGGTGAATGCGGTGGTTTTGTCTTCGCTTGAAATATAGCGGGGAATGGGCCTTACCTAGAGTCCCTGGGGTGCGGGGGCATTTGGCGGGGATTTTACCAACTGTTCGTCGCCGCAGGGCAGGGATTTTAGCTTGGGTTGGCTGGACCGAAAGTCAAAGTCCCCGCTATTCTCCGGACCTGGGGGGGGGGGAGGGGGCTTGGTTACAATTGACTGGTGCATTATTTTATATAAGATTTTGACAGTTCTCTTTCATCTAGATTCATCCGAAAAGAAACACTTGTGTGCATGAAAGTTTATAAGTAAGTTTTAATTAAATGGGTAAATAATCAAATTTGTTCACGACGTTCATAATTCATGGGTGATTTAAATTGTTTCATTAATCGGAAGTTGTTAATATTTTGTTTTGATTTTGTATTTTGTGGACAAGGTCAATAAACCACTTAGGGTAAGAAATAAAATTACAAACAAAACTATTTTTTTACTTAAGTAAATTTAAATAAGGTATTTCAGTTTCGGGAGACAACTGTTTCTTTTGAAAGCAAACCCAAATATGTATGTAGAAATCTCTTTTTTATTTTTTTTATTATAATAACATTAAAATCAAACTAGCATTTTCTGTTGGTTTTCTCAATCTTACAGTGAAAGTGCAAGCGCCAGCATCTTTCCCAAGATTGCTTTAACCAAACCCGGGTAGCAGAACATGTTAGTTTCGTTTTCATGTTATTCGCCACCTTGTTGGCACAAAATTGGGGAAATTTTCACACAAAAATATGACAGCCTGATAGGCAAACCTTGTTTACAAAATTGTTTCCATTTTGTTTTGTTAGGTAATATAAATACATTTTTAAACATAACATAATGAAAAAGTACTAACCAGAATATAAACATGGCTGTTTAAATTAAGTAAATAAATAAAATCAAACATGAATATGGACGTTGCTGGATATTGAACTTAAGACTAATAGTTAAAATTATTTGTATTTATTTAATCATTTTTTGATACAGTCATAAACATTCGATGTCCCTTTTCATACCGTTTATAATAAATTATGTGTAATACTTTGTGAAAAGCATCAAATAAATAACATATTTTTTGAGTGCCGCCATTACTATCACTCTTTTCAGAAAATGGAGCTTTCCTAACACCGGAAGTCGGCATAGCATCGGAAACGCCCAGGTACAACCCAACCAGTATATGACGTCAACAAAATCTACCGCTCGCTTGAAGGTCACGTGCACATCAACATAGAGACGACAACTAAGCGATTAGGGAATAGTTTGGTAAGTAATGCTATTAATGATGATGATGATGATGATGATGATGATGATGATGATGATGATGATGATGATGATGATGATAATGATGATGATGATGATGATGATGATTATGTGATGATGATGATGATGATGATGATGATGATGATGATGGTGATGATGATGATGATGATGATGATGATGATGATGATGATGGTGGTGGTGATGGTGGTGGTGGTGGTGGTGGTGGTGGTTGTGATGATGATGATGATGATGATGATGATGATGATGATGATGATGATGATGATGATGATCTGTAGAAACAACGAAGAATATGTTTTATCTGTTTCTCTGACTTCAGTGCTCAAACAAAAGCAGCATCGGGATTTCCTTCATTGAGATATAATGATATATATTGATTTTTTTTCATTGCATTTACTTAGCAAAAGAAAACTCTAACTAGTAACTAATGTTTTGTCAAACAGTAATGTTACCCTCTTGTACTTAGACTCAAATAAAAATAATTATGAGTGATCATTGACAGCGCTGATGAAATAGTTATTCCCGTTATATGTGTTTCTAGACAAAACCTCCAACAGAAAGACATAGGAGATTGACGTGGACCTTTCCCCGAAATACATTGTGAAGTCATGTGAACAACGGAGGGACATCGTGTCGCATTCCACCACACCCCCACCCCCTCTCCATGTCAGGCCCTTTCTGGCACTCCACGTCTTCCTTATAAAAGGTGCGTACGTTACAATATGCCGTTTTGTAAAGTATCTCTTGACACCCTTTAACGTGAATCTAAAAGTAAAAGTGAGCCCGGAGAGAGCTTAAAGCTGCACTCTCACAGATTTACCGTTTTTAAAACTTTTTTTATTTTTTGTCTTGGAACGAGCAAAATGTTTGCGTAAATATCTGCAAACATATGATATAAGATTGCTGACAAAAAATCAGATCGCAGAAATTCATGTTTCCGTTCGAAAATTAATGTTTTATGGCTTAAACCGTTACTTACGGTTTAAGAAAAATGCATAAAACATCAATTTTTGAACTTAAATATAAAGATCTGCGATCTAATTTTTTGTCAGCAGTCTTATATAACTGGTCTCCGTGGAATTTCGCAAAAATTGGCTCGTTCCAAGACGAAAAATTAAAAAGTTGTCAAAACGTTCAATCTGTGAGAGTGCAGCTTTAAACACAAAACCGCCGGAATAATGTCACGATGCTACATAACCGAACTAGGCCTTTTTCTCAAAACATATGCAGGATTAAGCTAAGCAACCACAATTTGTTGAGTTAAATGTATAGAAATCCCATTTTATAGAAGTTTGAAACAATTAAAAAAATATCTTAAAGGTACTTGTTCATGCTTCGGCGCCATTTGTTTTCCCGGTAAGACATCTAATCCAAAATTACTGTAAAAAGTACACATAAAATAAATATTCTGGTTTACTTGGGTGTGAAACCGTGCCGGTACAGTCAAAGAAAACTGACAACAAAACCTCACGCCCACAAGAAATCGTTCACATACATAATGTGATAAATGAACTTTTAGCCTTTTGTTGAACCGCGTTTCTAACGCTATTCAATATCGTGAACTTCAAAGACAATATATGGGCATATATCAACATTTGTTGAGATGTTCCAGCCGTCAGTATGTTAATTTTGACTCTCCTAATGATTTGCCATACTTGATTTAAAAAGTGCATTTTACAAAATCATGAGCGAGTCCTTTATCATGATCATGCAAATCTTGTTTTTGTTTTGTTGAATCAAGTTTAAATGAATAAATTAAGAACCTTTAGCGTATTAAACTGAAGACATTTCGAGATTATGATTTCAGCCTTGTCTTTACCCAGTAAATATACAGTGTATGTACATCGTTTGAGCATGTCTGGTTCCCTTTCTGCTATATGACAATGCACTAGCTGATTTAGAGGGGGGCGCATTCGGCGCGCACCCCCTCCAATATCGTCCATGTTACTTTTTGTCAATATAGGAGATAACTTGTGATGAAACGATTATCAAGTATAATCGATAAATCGTCGCTGACAATGCTATGTCGGCGACAATCGATAGTGGTTGTCCAAAATCGATGTCGCTAATATTACTTCCGGTAACGACGTTTTTTGGGGGGGATGTGGTAAATGTCAGTTTTTCTTTCCGGTAAATTTTCGTTGAGTTCATATTAACAAGGAAGGTCACTCTCTTACACGAATGCGCTGAATGTAAACACATTTGCTTTAAAACTTACACACTCTGTAGTGGGTCCTGTCTTACCTACAAGTACCATGAATCCCGGCTCGATGCATTCTGTTTTAGGAATCTTTTGTTACGAACAAATTTACTTTTTTTGTGAAAGTTTTATGAAATTAAGATATTTTAATAAAATCTTCAATATTACAGGTTATTGAATATTAAGCTGGTTAACAAACATTTAATATGCTTTTACCTGGTTTAAATGCTAAGATAACTGACTTGATGCTGTGTGCATCATTTTGCATTTGATTTGCAATTATTAAGTAACTATGTGTTTTGTTGTTATTTTTTATCGTTAAGTTATTAAAGACAGAAAAAGGTTATGGATATTAACTAACTGTTGTCAAAGACATGACCATAGCACACGTAATGATTCCAGGTTAAACCATTTAAATGATCATGATTATACTATGTATAAAAATGTTTCCCTAAATGATATTATGATCTTTCGGTTATTGTCCGATAGTAAATTGAACTGATACTTGGTCCGATTCGATTCGATTATCGATAGCAAATGGAGTCCGATTTTCAAACACTAGAGATAACAAATAATGAAATACGCCCATATTGCATCATTTCCGACTACAAATTATTAAATAATTTGATTGCGTAACCCCAAACCCACATGCAAACAATGTATGCCATAAACTCGGTTCAGAGGGAGGGGTTCATGTCTAAAGGTTGCGCCCCTCTAACGTCAATTCCTGGAACCATCCCCTGCAATATATAGTAAACACAGTGGTAGGGGCCAGTAAACCAGACTTCATTTAACAGTGTACTATTTTTGTCTTTCATTTACTCGTATATATTTGTTTTCAATGCAATGTTATTTAATTTCGGAACTGTTGTTTGATATAGATTTGACAAGAACTCTGGATGAAATCGTGAGAATTCGGACCTTGACGGAAATACCCGATGTTAACTTCACCACGGAAAATGCCGAGAAGAAAATGCAGCACAAGCTAAGTCCTTAAATTTGATTAAAATGTGGGATAGATACTTTTTTCTTGAATAGATTACTTCTTCTAACAACATTGTTTTCATGAAAATTGCCCCTAAACTAAAACTTACCATACGCAGTATATATATACTTTATTTTTTATCCCATTTCTAGTGGTTACATTCATGATGGTAACAATCATTTTTTTTATTTAAATTACAAAACGAAAACCTCATTTGATATATGTTTAAAGTCCGGAAAAAAACGTATTACTTCAAATAAATAAAACTTGCAACGCTCATGTTTCTTGACTGACATCTGGAAATAAAAATCATGTAATTAAATAGTATTTATGTTTATGAAGTTGTTGTTTTTAATTTGATTGTAACTTGTGAACATCGTGGATAACATATTTGGGATTGATGAATTATTTTCAAGCAAAACATCCTTTCTTAAAGCAAGAAAAATGAGTTTTAGTTTCGAAATATCCATTTTATTTTAGATGCTAAAACATGAAACTCAAACTAGAATTTTCTGCTGGTTATTGCAATCTTATAGTGAAAATGCTAATGGCGCTAGCATCTTTCCCAAGATTTCTGTATAACCGAACCCGGGTAGTAGAAAATGCTAGTTTGATTTTAATGTTTATGCCACTTTGAAACAGAATTTAGGCCTATACTGGGGGTAAAATCGGGGCAAATCTATAGGCAAACGTTGTTCACAAATTACTTTCCAAAAATTGTTTCATTTGATATCAAACATATATTGAACAAATTAGCTAAAACATAAAACGGCAAGAAATTGATAATCAAGCAAACTTTTATAATTGATAAAAAAATTGAAATATGGGCGTTCCAGAAATTGATATGGTTAAACATAGGCAATAACTAACAAATCGTTCAAGAGATTCAGATGAAACTTGGTGCATATGTTGCCAGAGCTAAGACGCACAGGTAAAGCAAGATACAGTTCTTTGACTTAATAATTGTTGAGCAATGCCTTTTGTTCGACTTATGAATAAATAAAATAAAAAAAGACGAGTGTTCACGTTCGATCCACAGCGCTCTTGTTCTTATTTTAAGAATTGAACACTATTTTTCTGCGTTTCAGAGATGAATGAAATGTCGGAAAAATTACACCTGATTTGCTAACACCGAAATAATGAATGTCACATGGGTTGTTTTATCCAATAGGATTTAAGAATTTACTCGCACCTGCTCAAAGTTGTAATTATATTAAAATGTACTTTATCAAACAGTATTTTGAGTATGATAGTATAAATACTTTAAGATTGTACATACATTGTGGTCGTTCTTACACAAACATTAAACCTTCATTATAAACCTTAAATAAAAGATAATGATAAACGACTTGTATGCCGCATGTTGTTGTTATTGTTTTTCAGAAAATCCGCAATTAACCAGATGCCGATACCACCAGGAAAACACTAGGTGCATGTGGTAGCAGGCTTCTGTTTGATGACGTCACACCAATGACGTTGCCGGACCAAGGGTCACGTGAACATCGCCATAGTCACAAGAACATGCCCAGCAGGGGATTGATGTAATGGCTTTTTTTTTTATAAAACCCCATTTGTATCAATTATTCAGGAAAAGAAAACAAACAAACTGTATGTAAAAGCAATAATTGTATTACTCAAGAAATTAGCTTGATGGCATTGCAAACTAACGTAAACATGCGCAAGAATGCTGAAAGAATGATCTGCAACCCATTAAAATGTATACGTACAATTTATACTTGGATAATTGGAATTAAATTCAGTTTACATTTAATTAAATGATTTAAAGTATATCTGATGAAGGATGTGATAAAGGATTGTGTGACTTGATGCATTCGGAATACATCGGCATTTTTTCATCGAAAACGACTTTGTATATGGACTGTTACAATGTCAGAACTCTTTTCAGTGTAACTACGCTGCAAGTAGATCGCGTAGTAATTTAAATTGAGCAATTGAACTTGTTGACAATACGACCGAAATGACTTTGCTCTTGGGAATTTTAAGTAATGCAAGAATTCACTTAACATGCAATAAATTCAAACTTAGTGATATAAACACTACAATTAAATATAACTATTATTAAAGATTTACTTACTTCTACTGATGTACCTGCAAACATCCGAGGTATTCCGAATGGTGATGATGCCCATATATTATTTTGAATCATTTGAACTACATTTTTATATTTAAGAAGAAGATATGCGTGATTGTTATATTTGATCATTTCGGTCGAGATCAAATGACTTAGCATCTTCTCCGAAATATGATTTGTCGGTACATCGTT
This sequence comes from Mya arenaria, assembly GCF_026914265.1. Lineage (NCBI taxonomy): Eukaryota > Metazoa > Mollusca > Bivalvia > Myida > Myidae > Mya > Mya arenaria. The sequence goes on along the minus strand of NC_069125.1, from coordinate 12,279,917 downwards.
GCACATTTTTTGTATAATTGTAAAGGGTTTATTGGTCCACATTGGTCCCCCCCCCCCCTACGGCGCCCGTGTCGTAAAGGATCTGTTCAGCCATATTGACACCGAAGCTATTCAACCACTTGACAAGAGTCGTCCATGCCCCGACAGATTGAGGTGTGGGAAAAGCTCGTCACAGAGGATTGTGAGTGATACGTTAACATGTAGTTATAAATACATGATTTATATTTACACGTTTCTTCATACTGTTGCTCATAAACTTCTAGATTTAGATAGAACTTGGTGTGATAGGGAGTGTACGGTTACTTCCCTTCAGTTCCTTATATCATAATTGAGTTATTTCCCTTACCTACCTTAAATTATAACTAAGTAATTTCCCTTACATATATTGAATAATAATCGAGTTATTTCCCTTTCAAAGACTATGGTCATTACGTCTCTGTTTTGTACATGTGCGTTTTGGATGAATCCTAAGCCATATTTCAAATGAATGGAAACTGCAACTACTTCAAACTGGTGTCAGTTTCTGCATAAAGTACATTTAAGATGGGATGGGAAACACGGCGCGGTGAATACATAAAGCACCAATTGGTTACGGAAAGATCCTATTGTCGCATGGAAAGGTATACTGTGTGATTACTCAATACCTCACACTATAGTTTTACGGCAGTCGTTTCTCTTGTAAAACAGAAATCTTCAAAACAATTGAAAAATGACAAATCATGTACACCATGATACTGAATTCTTATTAATAAGAAGTGCATACATATGTCTGGATATTGGACCAATATATTTTCTGATCGGCTCAAAAACACCCACACAGTATTCAATATATATTAAGAGTAATCTAGAAACTCAAAACATAATTCACGATTTAGCCTAGTAAATGTACAAATTCACGAAGGGGAATAATTATCTAAATATCGGACCGTTATCGGACCATCATTGGGCCGATCTACCGATATTCCTACCAGATGCCTTTATCTATCCGATATGGCCATGATCACTTGGCTGTACCGGTTCCCGTACCTGCAACACCGTACCTGCTACCGTACCATCTACTATGTGCCTGCTACCGTAGTTGCAACTTTGTACCTTCTACCGTACCTGTTACCCCGTGTCTTTACCGTACCAGTTACTCTGTGCCTGTTACCGTACTTGCTACACTTGTACCTGATACGTACATGTATATTCAACCGATACTGCTACGTTCACTCCGCTGAACCTTCTCTACCTGCTACTGTAACTTAACCTCTGTGCCTACTACTTTTGTACCTTTAAACTTGTCCAAAATCGACATGCTTATTTGGCTGACGCAATATATTCCTGCTTCTATGCAACAAATATTGTACCTGCCCCCCCTCCCCCCCCCGTATCTGCCATCGAACCTGCAACCGTACCTGCTCTCCCTGTGTATGCTATTGTACCTGATTCCGTACCTGCCCCCCATCACCTGTACCGTACCTGCTTCCGTACCCGCCCCCACCTGTACCTGCTCCCGTCTTTATCTGTACCCTACCTGCTTCTGTACCGCTCCCTACTGTACCTGCTACCGTACCTTCACCGTACCTGCCCCACCTGTATCTGTACCATACCTGCTCCCTACTGTATCTGTACCGTACCTGCACCCGTACCTGCCCCCACCTGTACCTGGTATCGAACCTGCTTCCGTACCTGCTCCCACCTGTATCTGTACCGTACCTGCTTCCGTACCCGCCCCCTCCCCTGAACCTGCTACCGTGCCTGCTTTCTTATCTGCTTCTCTCCCCTGTACCTGCTTTCATACCCGCCACCACCTGTACCTGTGACCGTATCTGCTACTGTACCTGCTCCCCCTGTATTTGTTACCGTACCCGCTTCCGTACCCGCCCCCTCCCCAATACCTGCTGCCGTGCCTGCTTCCGTATCTGCTTCTCCCCCCTGTACCTGCTTTCATACCCGCCACCACCTGCACCTGCTCCCGTACCTGCCGCCCCCCTCCCCCTCTCCTGTACCTGCTACCGTTGCTGCCTCCGTACCTGCCCCCCCCCCCCCACCTGTACCTGCTCCCGTTTACCTGCTCCCCTATTCATACTACCGTACCTGCTTCCCTGTACCCGCTACCGTACCTGCTGCCCTTTACCTGCTCCCCTGTACTTGTTTCCGTACCTGCTATCGAACCTGCTCCCCTGTACCTGTTTCCGTACTTGTTTCCGTACCTGCTTCCGTACCTGCTCCCCTGTACCTGCCTCCGTACCTGCTATCGAACCTGCTCCCCTGTACCTGTTTCCGTACTTGCTTCCGTACCTGCTCCCATGTACCTGTTTCCGTACTTGCATACGTACCTGATACCGTACCTGCTCCCCTTTACCTGCTCCCCTTTACCTGCTCCCATTTACTTGCTTCCATACCTGCTACCATACCTGCTCCCCTGTACCTGCCTCCGTACCTGCTTCCGTACCTGTTCCACTGTACCTGTTTCCGTACCTGTTTCCGTACGTGCTCCCCTGTACCTGTTTCCGTACGTGCTCCTCTGTACCTGTTTCCGTGCCTGCTCCCCTGTACCTGTTTCCGTGCCTTCTCCCCTGTACCTGTTTCCGTACCTGCTCCCCTTTACCTGCTACCGTACTTGTTTTCGTGCCTGCTCCCCTGTACAAGCTTACACACCTGCTACCATACCCTCTGTATCGGCTTCCTTACCAGCAATTCAACACCTGCTACAGTTCTGCTATTCTGCACACGTTACCGTACCTGCAATTCTGTACCTGCCACCGTACCTGCTTCTCTGTACCGTATGACTTACCTGCTACTCTGCTACATTTCTTGCTACTCTTATTCTTGCTAGCGTATGAGTTGCTTTGGACCTGCTATTGTACTTGCTACTTTGTACATGCTGCGCGTACTTGTCACGTGTTTCTGTGTCAGTACTTGCCACCTTGTAACTTCTACCGTATTTGGTACTCTGTTCCTGCTACCGTACAGGCCACACTGTACCTGCTATCGTACCTGTTACTCTGTATCAGTAACTATAACTGCTACTCCCCAGCGAGCATTGCCATATCGGATAGGTATCGATATCTGGTCGGAATATCTGTATATCGGCCCATGATTCTCCGATAACGGTCCGATATTTGCTTAATTATCCCGTATGTTTATGTTTTCTGCAGCTAAATTTTGAAAAAGATATTGAATAACTAGAAAATTATAATCATATATTAAATACTTTAAGAGAACTTTTGTGAAGATCAGAAAATATATCGATCCAACATCGGACCGATATATTTCTAAATATCAGATATAGGCCAAGCGCGAAATAATACTATAGTCTTATGGTAAAATACTTTCTTGAACATATTTATTACATGTATCTCTCTTGTTTTTAATTTATATAAAACAAAGTTTCAGAAAGTCGCTAGATGAAGCTATGCTACTAACTAGTGCTGGATGAAACTGCACAACAGAATGAATATAAGCATATTCTAATAGTACACATGTACTGAAAGAAAGGTTATACTCTTAAAATAGTATGATAAAGATAGCAATTGTTTACTTGCACTTGTTTTTCTTCAGGTTTCTGCAACCATTTCCGCTAGCATAATGCGACAAGCCTATATCGACCTCTGCATGGTTTATTACGTCATATTTTAAGACCACATATACTCATGCAAAGCCCAACTTCCAGTTTGGAACTTGGAAAGCGATGGTCTATCAAACATATTGATGAGTATTACTAAGGTGCTGCTTATGACGATGTTGCTGCTGTTTCTGTTGCCGTTTCTGCTGCCGATAATGCTGCTGCTGCTGCTGCTGCTGCTGCTGCTGCTGCTGCTGCTGCTGCTGATGATGATGATGATGGTGATGATAATGAGGATGATGATGATCATGATGATGATGATGATGATGATGATGATGATGATGATGATGATTAGAAAGTAATGATAAAAGTATGCAAACTACTAAGTTACGCTTTAAAAAAGAATGACTTTAATATGAAAAAATGCACAGCAAGCTAGCAATTATTTACTAACTGAATTGTTATTCTTCAGTTTCCTGCAAATATCGCCGATGGTGGTTTGTAGGTGACGTCACAACTTTCAGACAACACAGCCCTCCTCCACAACTTCCGGTGTCACAGAGGCTTTATGTAAGTGATTGTTGTTAATGCATATACATGAGTGAGATGATGATGATGATGATGATGATGATGATGATGATGATGATGATGATTATGATGATGATGATGATGATGATGATGATGATGATGATGGTGATGATGGTGGTGGTGGTGGTGGTGATGATGGTGATGATGATGATGATATGATGATGATGATGATGATGATGATGATGATGATGGTATGGTGATGATGATGGTGATGGTGATGATGATGATGATGATGATGATGTTACAAATTCAAAATACTCAGTCCAATTGAATTTAAATAAAGTTTTTTTAAATAATGCACGCTGAATATTATTTATTTTCAGGTGGACATGAAAACGTCAGATACATCTACATACAGAAAGAAAAGGAAGAATGAGTTGACACAGTTTGTCTGGCTCTGTGACTTTAAATGACTGTGTGTTCTTAAGTATATTGATAATGAAACTATAAGGTCATTCCAAAGCGAAATTTTGTTTTGGATTTCCTTCATTGAGATATATCAACTATATTGAGGTATTTTAATAGCCGGAAACTCTGAACAATATTGATATAGTTTGGAATGGGAAGGGTGATGATTCGTAGAATTACAGTCGAATATATGTGTGTGTGTGTGTGTGTGTGTGTGTGTGTGTGTGTGTGTTGGGGGGGGGGGGGGTGAATAATTTGGGAGTTGTATGCTAGATAGTCTGAAGGATATAAGGTTGATTACATAAATGATATCAGAGGTTTTACGAAGTAAGTGTTTTGCGAAAAAGCCATGTTATACATCAACGATTCAATGCATTGATATTTAAAATAATTCATTTGTATACTTGTGTTTAACATAATTAACATGTTTATTCATTTATGTTTTATATGACTTGTTGTTTATCGTAATTGATGATATTTAAATAATAGTATGTATACATGTTTGAATTTTGTAAAGATGTTGGTCATTATGTTTTGTTTTGGAATGTCATATTGAAAATATGATGTTTTATAGTTGACACTGTAATTATGTCATTATGCGTTACCTTTTTAAAATCCAGGTGTTATTATTTTTATTATTATTACTGTAATTATTATTATTATTATTATTATTATTATTATTATTATTATTATTATTATTATTGCATAATAATTATTGTTATTATTTTTATTATTATTATCCTTATCATTATCATTATTATTATTATTATTATTATTATTATTATTATTGTTATTATTTCTATTATCATCTGTATTGTTTGGGCCAGAATTAACCAAATCCTTAGCATGTCCAGGATTTATTTCTCATAATAATATGCAATGGAAATCAATAAAGTGTTATTTTATTTTTCTAAATGATGTATAGGTGTAATGTATACATGCATTGATAAATGTAAACTTAAACAACACGTGCCGTCTTTGAAGTGGCAAGGCGCCTGCTTCTTTAAAGATGACACATCGGTGAATTGCTGAAACAAATCAATATGCACGTTCACTAAATCACTAATACCATTAACATCTTTGGTCAGCGATTCACCGACGATATATTTTTAGATAGTAAAAAATAATTATGAATGCATGTATACATTCAATCATACTCATCAATATATTTTAAAACAGTATAATACACTTATAATACTTTTATTCAATTCATTTTTTTTCTGATTATCACAATGGGTCTTTAACCTTAATTAATTAATTAATTAATTATTATTATTATTATTATTATTATTATTATTATTATTATTATTATTATTATTATCATACTTAATGTTATATTTATTATTAGTATAATTATTAGTATAAGTATTTATTATTATTATTACTATTTTAATTTTTATACATATTATTAGTTTTAGTACTATTATTATTATTATTTTAATTAGTATTATAATAATTATTATCATTATAAATTATTATTATTATTATACTTATCATTACTATTATTTCTATTATTTTCATTATTATTATTATTATTATTATTATTATTATTATTATTATTATTATTATTATTATAATTATTTTTTGTATTATTGTTATTATTATTATTATCATTATTATTGTTTTAATTATTATTATGATTAAAATTATTATTATTATTATTATTATTATTATTATTATTTTGCTATAAAAATGAATTAATACCTTTACGGAAATTGATTGTTTAATATATTGAACAATTTTTCTGTATATGTGTTGGGTTGATGAATTAAAACGATATGTGTTATATTAAAATGGTTAACATATTAAAAATCTCTCAAAAAGTAGTTTAAAAGAAATCAATATTAATAAAAAGAATGTTTATTAACGTTATTATTGTTGACGTTATTTTGAACCGCATGAGCCCCATTATTGATGGTGTGGACACCAAGTGTTTGGCATGAGCCCGTAATTTAGTAATGTAACATAAGTTTGACCTCGAATTGTGTTGACGTAAGATTGAGTTTAGATTTACGCAAATATTAATGACTTTTTATTGGTCACGTGACTGACGAAAACATCAGTTGCAATCAAAATTGATTTACGCAAATTTTGATGACGTACATTGTGTGTACCACGTAGTCACAGGTGCGCTGACGTTAGTAATGTTTGGGTTCATTTTGATGACGTACTATTTTTATCAGGTTACGGGAGTCATCATCTATTGCGTGTTATTGTAAACACACATATGACGAGGTGCTTTTCGCGTACCACGTGACCTTAATTTGTACTGACGTAGGCAATGTTGGAAGTAAATTCTAATTTGTTTTTGTGTATCACCTGTCTGGCGTGACTATTTATTTGGTGAAATTATTATAAATCATAATGACATGCTTTTGAGGTACCGCGTGATCTTATATTGAGACATAAGCAATATTCACATTAAATTGTACGCTAGTTCCGATGTTTTTTTGTGTATCACCCGACTGACGTAAGCATTTCTTGTGATTTATTTTACGAAATGTCTGGATGATTGACTTATGTGTACTACGTGATTAAAAATTGTGCTGCCGTTAGCAATATTCTCAAAACATTTAATCAAGTTGTATCTATAGACTTTTTTATGTATACCATGTGGCTGACGTAGAAATTTGTTGTGTATAATTTAATGCATATTTTGATTAAAATGTATTTACTTTTGTGTACAACGTGACCTCCAATTATGTTGACGTATGCAATGTTTAATTAAAAACTTATGCACATTTCGATGCAGTTAATTTTAGTGTACCACGTGATTTTACATAGGCATTCAGGCGCGTAGCTGCCTTTACGCCAAGACGCCCGGGCGTGCACATTATTTTCACGAGTTTACTTTTATTGAATAAATAAAAGTATTTTTTTTTTAATAATTTAAACGAAAAAAGTGTGTAATACTTAAAGTAAAACGGCACATCAGGTCAATTACACGCCACTCTGGGTGACCCGGTCGATAACTGTGTCATACTATGACGTCACAACTAGTATGTCATCCACTACATATGAAAGTGACGTCAATATATTTTTAATATTTTATTAATTCATGGCGGTCGTCCTCGGGCTGTTGTAAAAAATGAAAAAAACAAAACCTATGACACTGGACAAAATGTTCAAGCGGATGTTTGAAACCGCGACAGCGACTGCGTGCCCAGAAGCAACCGGCACGGCACCTTCGGAGCATGCAAACAGCATGGACCTAGATCTATCTGCCACAGAATCTGACAGCACCAAACCTGGACAGGCTCAGCCAGTTAAGTCTACCCACAGTGGTCCTTCATATCCTGATATAGCTACTGCGGCAAGTGGAGAACTTGAAGCAAAGTGGAAATGGTCGATATTGAAAGACACATGGACTGACTGCCATATGTTCAACTTTCCCTCAAGGTAGGTTGTGTTGTCTTTTGAATGCAAAAAAATACAATTAAGTGACACGCAGATTTAAAAATCCCCAACTCAAGTAAAAATTTAAAATGCAAATTTCCAGTTTATTTTCAATTATACTTCATTGCAACATGGCATGCTTGTGTAAAACGTTGTTTAACATTTGAGCATACACAATTTCATTGAAGTGTTGTGGGTAAAAACCGAGAAATCTGCCTTTGAATTTATCACTCTAATTTGAGATTTTCCTAAGAAGCTTTATGAATACGCCCCCAGTCTGACAGACCTTTAAATCTCGATCACGTCGTCGATATTAGTTAAGTATGTAACATATATGTTTAGTCATGCTTTTTACCCTTAGCCGGGCGGCTACGAAAATTGTCGTCTGCTAAAAATATCGTCTACTTCAATTTTAAATATCGTCCGATTTTCTTCAAATTTGGTATACCCTTTTTCTAGTATTAAAAAAAACTTGGATCCAGATGAGATACTCGGCGTCTGGTCTGGATTCAAGCTGTTTGAGTAAGCATGAATAGTCGCGAATAGCAGGTACAGGGTTAGGTAAACAAAATAGTGTAGACCCTAGTTGCATTATATTTTAAACATTTATAGGTTATGGTAGTTGCATCAAAAAAGAGCTTTGGTAAATTTATAATACAATTTACCGGACACTTCTTGGTGAAAACTGTTCCTTGATAGAAGTCAGAACCAGGTCAACTAATACATCTTTTGTTTTCTCTTTTGTAGAAGCATCCATGGGAAAACGAGAAAGCTGTCATCAAGCTGGTTGACAGACCACCCCTGGCTCAGATACTCGATTTCTACAGATGCCTTATTCTGCGCCCCCTGTTTCGTATTTGGACGGAAAGATGCGAAGGAGAAAACTTTCATCAGTACACCAGTGAAGGATTGGTCCAACCTAGCCAAGTACGTCAAGAGGCACGAATTAGCAGAGTCAAACCATCACAATGTTACAGCTATGGCGGAACATTTTCTTGATATACAATCAGGTAAGATGGAACCCATCACAAGTTCTGTATCGGACAGTCACAGACGCCTAGTGGAGCAGAACCGCCATATTCTCAGGAAAATTATAGAAGTAATCGTCCTTTGTGGTAAGCAAAATATCGCTATCAGAGGTAATACAGAAGAACGAAGCAATTTTTTAGCCATACTGCATTCAAAGGCAGCAGATGACCCTATCCTAGCACAGCATCTAAATGTTCCAGAAAATCGTAGGGCAACATACACATCGCCCGACATACAGAATGAACTGATCTGTTTGTGTGCTGAGCAGATACAGATCGAAATTGTGCAGGCATGCAATGATGCAGTCTGTTTCGCTCTTATAGCCGATGAGTCGACCGACAAGTCAACAAAAGAACAGGTGTCCGTGTGTCTGCGATTTGTCCAACGTGGAAGCGGTTCCCAGCAATTTAGAGTCCGTGAAGATTTTCTTGGATTTGTTCAAGCAAGTAGAACAACTGGCGAGGTACTTGCAGAACTACTCTTGACCTCTCTTGAAAATCATGGAATCGAAGTAGATAAGATGCGGTCTCAGGCTTATGATGGTGCCGCAAATATGTCTGGAAAGCACAGGGGCGTACAGGCACGAATTCGTCAACGGGTGCCGTCTGCGCTGTATGTACACTGTAGAGCCCACTGCCTCAACCTAGCAGTTATGCATAGCAGCAAGGACCCATGCATAAGGTCAGTGATGACAACTGTGCAAGAGGTAGGGTTTGCATTTGATTATTCGGCCAAAAGACTAAACTTCTTTGTTGATGAACTTGCTGCTGACCAAGACGCACAGGAAAAGCTGAAGAAACGCACCAAACTGAGAACTCTGTGTGAAACTAGGTGGACTAGCCGAGCCGATGCCCTCTCAACGTTCAAGTCAGCATACAGCGTTGTTGTTCATGCCCTTGAACAGCTACAGGAGGATGGCGATGACAAGGCAGGCCAACACTTGGCGTCGATCATGAAGTTTGACTTCATAATCGGACTGGTCGTTGCTGAGCACGTTATGCAAAGTACAGTTCCGTTGTCTTATCTTCTTCAGGCAGTCGACTGCGATTTGCTTGAGGCAACGCGAGAAAGTCAAACCCTCATCCGCCAGTTTCAAAACGAAAGGGCAGACCCTAATGTCTGGGAAGCATTGTTTCAGAGCGCTAAAGATATTGCAGCAGAATTTGAGATTGAACCTTCAATGCCCCGTCTTGCTCAACGCCAACGAAACCGGGCAAACCCACCGGCCAATGATCCACAACAGTATTGGCAGCGAGCTCTCTACTTCCCTTTCTTGGACCATTTGTGTCAAGAACTTAGCGACAGATTGATTGTGGCCGAGGAAAGATTCCGTGCACAGTACTTGATTCCATCCAAGTTGAACCTTTGCACAGACGGAATGGTGGATCTCATTTTTGCGGGGTATTCGGTGGACCTACCTCAGGGAAACCAGTCATTCCATAACGAGGTTAGGCGGTGGAAGGCTAGATGGCAATTGATGGATGAAAATGACAAACCAAGCACATTGGGTGAAACTGTAGCATCAACCAATCCGGATCTTTACAAGGGAGTTTATACAGTACTCACCATTCTTCTGACCATGCCGGCATCATCTGCTACTGCAGAACGGAGCTTTAGCGTTATGCGCAGGGTGAAAACCTACCTGAGGTCGACGATGCGGACAGAGCGCATGACAGGACTTGCCCTGATGCACGTATATCGGGATGTTAACATTGACATTGACCAGGTAGTGTCTAAATTCGCTGGAAGCAAAAGCCGAAGGCTTGACTTTGTTTAATGAATGTGTTCACAAATAAATAAATCAGATGTGAAAAGAGAAATTTGTTTCAGTATTTTAAGGCAATAATACGTTTCCAAAATGCGTCAGATGTCACCATTTACATTCAACAGTTTCAAAAAATTCCGGGGGGGGCATGCCCCCAGACCCCCCTAGCACTTCGGCGGCTTCGCCGCCTCAATGGGCGTCCACATTGATTTTGATCCAGCTACGCGCCTGGCATTTCTTAAGCATAATTGTGTGCATATTCTGATGACGTACATGTGTTCTATCACGTGGCGTTTCATTGCTCCACCGTAAGTAATGTTTGTGTAAAGTATAAGGTGAATTCAGAAAAAAAGTACTCACACCTTACCTCCATTTGTGCTGAGTTAGGCAATAATTGTGTAAAATCTCAATCCAATTTTGATGACGTACTTAAGACTGGTACCTGGTAAACCAAAAACTTCTTCGTCATAATTGTTTAAACCATTTCTTACGTCAGAACAATTTAGTCATGGGATACAAAATGTACTAACGGCTGGTTAATTAGAGCTCATATGGTTAAAAATTACGTCATCGCAATGGAAGAAAATTAAAGACAATAAATTAATAACGCCAGTCACGCGTTACACAAGAAAGTACATCAGAGATTTGAGTAACATTATAAACAAAACATGCTTACGTCAGTCACGAGTTACACAAAAAGAAACTGCATAAGAATTTAAGTTAAATTAAAGACAAATATTGCTTAGTTATATCAACACAACTGTAGGTAATATGATACTATAAAGAACGCCATTTAGCATTTACGTAAACTTAGGTACGCAAACATTACTAACATAAACACAATTGGAGGTAACGCGGTGCACAAAAAGTTCGTCGAAGAACTTGCAATAAAAATACACTTGAAATGCAAATGTCAGTCATTGGCTACACAAAAATACGTCTTGAGAATTAGGGCGAAATTTTACAATCAAACAAAGCTAACGTAAACATATCGGAACATAGGCACAATTTTAGGTCACATGGTACACAAGAAGCACGTCAAAAGAAGTTGTGAAGACTTTTACAAAATAAATGCTTACGTCAGTACATGGTACAATAAACGTCATCTGGATTTGTAATGTTGCTAGTTTCACACAAACATTGCTTTCGATATAAAAACTGAATGTCGCCTGGAACAAACAGAGGCATTTAAAAGGGTAGTGCTTGGAAAAGTGGTGTACTCAGTACTGGTTCAACCCAGGAAAGTTGTATCCCGTGTATCGGTGCTTTACACCGAGCACGTTAAAGAACCAAGAGGTCTCTTCGCAAAGAGCTAGGGTATCGCAACCGCATCTCTTGTATCTCACTCTGTTTCTTCAAGTCTTCCAATGTCTGGATTTGACTGCGAATTGCTTTCACTTCTATCTCATGACTTTTGTCACTTATGGCATTTAAACACAATTTAAGTCGTGATGGCGTCACGGCGGGGTCAAGCCATAATGCAGCCAATGGGCGCGGGCAGACCTTGATAAACTCAAATAAACAAACTGGAACAAACAGATTGTCATCAGACTGTGCGTGAATTTATACGTTGAACACAATACAATATGTCATGAAAATTTGCGTTAATTTTACCCAAACATTGCTTACGACAACACAAAAAGCATTTCATCAACACTCAGTGTGTATTAGGGATTGAAAATCGGACCAAAGTCATAATCGATCATCAAAAATAATCGGACGAGCCATTTCGATCAATCATCGATTATATAATTGAAACGGAACAAGTGAATATATTACAAATATATCCAAAACTATATTGGTTTGTACATACACGGCTTTAAATAAAAAAAAAACATATTACAATCAATTATGTTTTATGTGTTGTTTTGTTATACATTCCAGATAACAATTGATAATTTAGTAAAATGTTTATAGGAGATAACTTAATTCTAAATTAATTGAGAATAAATTGCCGTATAACCCCGTATAAGTCCGTACCGTTTCCCGTTTTAAAGAAAATCAGTACATACACAACACGGTAACTCCCCTTGTCGTACATTAGCGATAATTGATTATGAAATAATGAAATCGATTATCGCCGACCTCGGACACAAATAATCGACTTTCGACAATACTCGATCATCGTTTTATCCCTAGTGTGTATGTATGCATGTTGCTCGTACAATTTGTATTCATTTTTTTATTACAAGTTATCCGATAATAACATTATTGTAAATAAATGGAATTGATCTGTGAAAATATGGAACATATTATTATAAATAACAATAATTGAAATTAATTTAAAATTAATTTCAATTATTATTATTTATAATTCATTATATCAAATCCATATTTAAACAACAGCAATATATTGAAGTGATTTTGCAAGACAGTCACATTTGCACGACAATGCATTCATGAATAGCTTGGGTTTTTTTGAGAAAAAAGATGTTAACCCCTAACTACCCTAACTAGTTGATTAGGCTTTAGTTGTGTAAAATTTAAGGTATGTTCCTATGACGTACTTTGTGTGTAAGCGAATAGTGTTTATACTTTTACGCGAATGCTAAAATGTTTATCACGTGACTGACATACACATAAATTCAGTATAATTTTAATTAAATTCTTTGTGTACCATGTGACCTTTAATTGTGCTAATGTAAGCCATTTCTTGTGCCAGTTATACGCAAATTAACAATCAATTGATAACATCACGTAATAATGTCTATCGACCAATTACACAACAACAACGCCGTTATTAAATGCAACTGCATTGTGAACACTAATGAAAATTGTGATCTTCAAAGACGATATTTGAACAAAGATCAACAATTGCTTAAGGGTTCAAAAATATTTGCTAAAGGGTTCCAGCTTTTAGTATTTTAGTTTAAACACTCCTTAGGAGTTGACACACTATATTTCGTCATACCAAAAAACCATTTTACATTACATTTTACAAAGACATGAAAGAATACCATTACATATGCCAGCACAACGTGATATATTTCATGTTTCAAATTTAATGGCGCTGAAGTTAATCACTTTGTTAATTCTGATCAACCGGTCCTACACGTGAGTCTGAAACACGTCGGGGTCTGATTGTCCAGAACTTTGTTAAAGTTTACAACTTAATTTACGTCCACACTCTTATTTCACCTGATATATTATTTTAGTTTTAAAGCTGCACTCTCACAGATTGAAGGTTTTTACAACTTTTTAATTGTTTGTCTTGGAACGAGCCAATTTTTGCAAAATTCCATGGAAAGCAGTTATATAAGATTGCTGACAAAAATTAGATCGCAGATTATTATATTTAAGTTCAAAAGTTGATGATTTATGCATTTTTCCTAAACCGTTAGTAACGGTTTAAGCCATAAAACATTAATTTTCGAACGGATATATGAAAATCTAAAATCTGATTTTTTGTCAGCAATCTTATATCATTGGTTGATATTTACGCAAAAATTTGCTCTTTCCAAGACAAAAAAAGTAAAAAGTTGTAAAAATGGTATATCTGTGAGAGTGCAGCTTTAAAAGGAAATCGTGAAACTTGAACTCGTATAGTTTAAATGTCTTATGACAGTCTTACAATGTTTTCTGTTTTTGAATGACGCTTTATTATCCCCACGAATAAACTGCAAAATAATATCACATATATGATTTGTAACGTGTGCGTTAAAAGGTAAAACACATCTTCATCATGATGTTTAATGTTCTACCAACATTAGCTAATAATATCCAAAAACAATTATTTGAAACACATCCATTGTTGTTTTTTTAACATATTGTATGAACATTTCATTTTTTACGAACAATGTATTTATTGTGTAAAGACGACGAAACAGTTGAAATAAATACTCCTGTCTGTCTGTACTGTATAATTTGCGTTTATTTCCTATTAAATTGTTAACAAGCATGCGGAATGGATTAGCATTATATGTGTCAATGCCTGTAAAAAGGGGGTACAAAAATGACATTTGCAGTTTTGGGTAGTTATTTATAGAGTATATAATTAGAAACATTTTGGCGAAAATTTAAGGTTAAAATCTTAAATTTTGTTGTTATGATGATTTAAAAAAGCACATGGGTCGATGAATCTTTCGTTGAAAGTGTGAAAAGTGGCATTTTTATTATTGTAAAGATATAGAAGTAAAACAAAACATGCCTTTTTCATGTTTTATATAATTTGGAGTTATATTTCATACACAAAATAACATATTACTGAACTGGTGACAAAATTATTGTAAAATCATTATAAAGTTTTAAATGGCAATCAAAATGTTACCATGACAACCACAATGCAATGCAATTCAATATAAAACATAAAAGTGTGCCATGGCAACCGCAAGTTTCCATTTTCATTAAAATACATACATGTACAAATCAATTCTAGAAGAAAACTTGATGACAATAAAAACTGATGATAAAAGCATAAGACAATTATCACTGCATCATTTGCTAATAGTCAAATGTTACTGTAATTTGATAAAAAGGGTATAAGGGTTTTAGCTAGTGTATGGAAGGTTGCTGCTCCCTGTTCATTTTTGGAAGCACCAGTCATGAGGAGCAATATTGGCAACCTCCTGCCTTCATAAAATTAAAAGCTTAAGACAGTCAAATATTTATTTTGTTTTGATATTAACTTAATATTAACACGAATATTAATACACACAGGCTTTACAAACTTGAAACCTAATAGTATTTCAATTAAACATTATACATAACATTTTCTGTCCCATTCAAAATGTTAAAATTCTTCACAATAAATGAAGGGTGCCGTTTTGACACATGAAAACCTGTCTCTTTTCTGTGGCTCCCTTTCTTACTAAACCTGGCCAAACCACTAAGAGGTTTGTTTTTATAGTCACAGTTACATATCAGTTTCAAATTCCTACTGTTTTCTTAGACTGAGAAATAATGTTATTACTTATTCCTGAATGACAAACATTAGTCCAAACAAACAGCTCAAAAAAGTTAATTTACAGGTTATACAGTTTGTTCAATGCTTTCGTTGAGACTGTCTAGGGCAGTCTGTCTTTATCAATATCAAATATACTGTATTATCTGATCTTGGCATGTTTATACCACTGCCATTCAAGATCCATCCCCATGATGGAGATTTTGGAAAGGAGTTCAGGTTAAACAACTGCTCTGGTTTTCATCAAGGTAAACTACACCATATCTGATGCAGCAAACCTACACTGTACAAAGCCAGGGTTGTTTGCTGAAAGTATGGATTGATAGAATCATGTCTTATTCAGTCATATTTTGACATCACAAAAACAAGCTAATATAAAGATCAAGATATCATGCAAGTGTTTTGACAATGTGGTGAGTTACTTGACTAGTTAAACAATCTTTATATTTTTAATAATGTTGGACAATTTAAATGTAATATAGAAATTACATACTTATGAAAGTTCACATATACATACATCCTCTGGCAACATGCAAAGTAATGTTTGATCAATATCAACAGTTGTTGAGTTATGGCCAAGGTTATTTCTCTACATGTATCTAACAACAACCAAAAGGCTAACACTTCTAAATACTCTTAAAAATCTAAGGCTCAATTCTGTTGGGAAAGTATTTTCAACTTTAAAGTACTCTAATATAGGGATTAAAATGAACAATGTATTATCTACCTGCTTTTTCGTTGACAAAAGGCCAATTTCGGCTTTTCTTCTCCAAACCATGGTACTACTTAACGAAGTGATGATCATGCTCACAACAGTGTCTGCTCCCTTCCCCGGCAATTCAGTCTCAACAAACAAATAAAATGCTTGCTGTCCTGCAACATCTAATACACATCTTTATTTTGTACATGTTATTTTGTTTGTCTAAAATATTGCATGATTTCAAAATAAAATATGAAAACTAGTAAATTATTCTGTATTAGTATTACACAATATGTCATCTGATGTCAACCACAAATCTTCTCATTGCTTGAAAAAAAAAACTGACAATCAAAAACAGTTTATTAATTTGTGAACTTAAGTTCTAATAACTAAAATGTAGCTCAATGCTCTGCACATACTCCGATCTAAGATGACACCACATTTCCGTCAAGTTTTGAACATTATAGGACCAGTCTGTTTGGCATGATGGGGAAAGAAGACTGGCAGGACAATGTCCGACCTGTAATGGAGGGAATCGGGCAGTGAACAATTATACTTGCCTGAAATAAGATAACAATATGATGCATATAAATATAGTTTTGTAGTGCATTTTGATCCCTTGTTAATTCATCATTGTTGTTATCAAAACTCACAAACATATGAAAATTATCTATATATATATATATATATATATATATATATATATATATATATATATATATATATATATATATATATATATATATATATATATATATATATATATTATGTTTCTACTCAAGAAACTTTTTTCTAATGATAACCTATCACATAGGGTCGCCAGGCATAAAAATCACTCCATTTTTGGTCGGATACTTTAATTACTAAAGTTTTCATAAAAACACATTTATTTAAAACTCCTAAACAGATAATAGGCCAATACAACATAAAATGTTTATTGTATTTTAGACAAAGGATTTAACTTTATTCTGGAAGTTTAAAAATCGTTCAATGATTCATTACTCCTTAACTGTTTCATAAAGTCCCAGGTTGGACTGATGAGGGTATATGGCAGTATTTTATGTTCAAACAGGAATTAAGGCAACATTTAATGCCCAGTTTTAATTTTACTTCATATTGTTTATTTACTTGCATCATTATCTATATTTCTATAGATGAGCTAAGTGATGACGAAGGTGACCAAAGTGAAGATCAAGCCGATGTCTGTGATTTTGCAGAACCAAATGATGATGACTCTATCTAGCCATCGACTTTAAGCGAAGTAGATCATGCTAAAGCAAGTACTAACACGGGTATGTTGAACAGTTTACTGTACGTGAAAGCTTTCCAATAACTAATTTATCAATATACCTTCTGATCGGAGCTACTTAGCATAGGAGCTGTGTCTGTCACGATGCATCCGAAAGTATTTGATAGAATGTAGATCATATTGCATTTACACACATGAAGCCTCATAGGTATGTTTGTAATCTCCCATTTTAGCTCACCTGAGCAGGAAGTGCTCAATGTGAGCTATTGTGATCGCCCTGTGTCTGTCGTATTCGTCTGTTGTCCGTCGTCAACAATTGGACGCTCTAGAGGTCACAATTTGTTCAAAATCATAATAATCATCATAATAATGAAACTTGGTCAGAATGTTTCCCTCAATACAAGAACTAGGTCGCTAGGCCAAATTAAAGGAAAATCTTGTTAACACTATAGAGGACACTTAGTCAGAATGTTTATATTAATAATCTTTAGGTCAAGTTCGAATCTGGATCATGTGCAGTCGAAAACTAGGTCACCAGGTCAATTTGAAGGAAAAGCTTGTTAAAACTCTAGAGGTCTCAATTATGACTGTTTATTCATGAAAGTTGGTCAGAATGTTTATATTATTAATCTTTAAGTCAAGTTTAAATCTGGGTCATGTGCTGTCAAAAACTAGGTCACTAGGTCAAATTATAGGAAAAGCTTATCAGCACTCTATAGGTCACATTTAAGACTTTGTTCATGAAACTTAGTCAGAATGTTTATGTTCATTAGCTTTAGGCCAAGTTCGAATCTGGGTCATGTGCGGTCAAAAACTAGGTCACCAGATCAAATAATAGGAAAAGCATGTTAACACTCTAGAGGCCACATTTATGACCATATGTTCATAGAACTTGATCAGAATATTATTCTTGTTGATCTTCATTAGATCAGGTGAGCCTTCAGGGCCCTCTGTTTTCTTTTATGTTAATTTACATCGTAATTATCTGCCAATGTACTGTTTTTAATAACGCAATAGTAAATCAATGCTCTAGCTCACTGAGTAATTGCCTAATTTCTATATTCTATATAGTATCATTCAGGAACATAAATTTAATTGCTGCCTCCACTATAGACAATGGACATTCAGGGAGCTTACATCACTCCCAGTGACATTGTCTATTTAAAAAAGCGGTGATATAAATCACATCCAGTGATAGCTCAAATTGCTGATCTGTATAGTGTTGCAATTAAGTTTTAGTTTCTTTTGATCCAGTATTTGTTATCGTCTTAATGAGACAAAAGTATTTAGGGTTATATTTGAAAGAAAAGAAAAATCAATACATACAGACTCAAAATGTTGGTCAGGTAACGCCAAACAAACTATAATTGCTCATGTTCACTTTTCATAATTTCCATTTTTAACTTAAATGTACAAATTTGTTCATATTTGTTAAAGGATTATAATGTTTTCAATAACTTATTTTAATTCTTTATCATGCAAAGGAAAGAGATAATTGGGGTGTCCTACAAAGATACAGCAACTTTCAGCAGAGCAAAGAGAGCTTCGTAGGGGTCGGTTTAAGATGAACGTTCACTTACGGAGAGAACTAAAAGGGGAAGAATGTGAGAAAGTGAAAAAGAAATAACCAATTTTAGATAATTTGCCTCGAAAAAAAAGATTAAAAAAAATAAAACTTTAGTTTTGGAATAGGTCTATAACTAGCAACTGCATGAAAACACAATTTTAAAGCATGAAGTCTTTCAGTGTTTTGTAAATACTACTAATGCTAATGGATTTAAAATGATTTCGTGTATGTTAAAGTTTAATAATGCACTTGGCAGCATTTGTGTACAAGACAAATGTGAGAGCCACCTAGTTTCGCCCCATTTAGTTTATTCAATTATTGATGACAAATGGTTGGATTGAAATAGATATTTAGTTACTTTCCATGTTTGGACATGTTATTCTCCCAAAGGAAGAGCATAGAGTTGCCGCTTTGTCCTTCCTTCAATCCACCCCACTCTTGTCTGGAGCATAACTCTGAGCTATTCACTTCCAACTTCATATACGTATTTCAATTATGAAAAATGCAATGCATAAGATCCGTAATTTGTTGCAGTATTTTCGGAGTTATTTGTTAATTTTCGTACCTTAATTTTTGTCATCAGCATAACTTGTAAAGCATTTGATGTATTCATGTCAAAATTGATATACATATATATCTCATTGAGGAGAAGTGCAGTGCAAAGAAATAATAACTCTGCCATCAGTTTATTTGTCCCGTTCATTGAAGTCTCTTGTTAACCTTTCATTGCACATATCTTTCCATACTAAGTGAAGGGCAATCAATCTTGTTAGACTGAGTAAACTTCAAACTATATGTCAATAAAACTGAAAGCAATTTTTCATGTCTGGCAAGAAGTCGGAAATCTTGATCTCAATCGGTTCACTACTGACAGTTTTGGTGGCTGTAGTTAAAAAGCTAATTTTATGTGAGAAGATCTCCCAGTTGGGCCGCATTTATATTTGCTAATAGTTACATTATTGATAACAAAAGGTGAGTTTAGAGTGACCATGCATAAAGTGTTTCCTAGTTTCTATATAAAAAAATGCTGAATATTAAGCTTGATATTGTTTAGACCAGGGTATGATAGTAGGCTTGGAGATTCTGAATTTTCAATTTTATGTTTATATACATGTATTGCAATCACTCAATATCAGGCGGCTTTGATTTACTACTTTGTGAGTAAAACAATTTAGTATAATTTTCCCGAATATTTTGCTTCTAAAGCTTTATTTAACACTTTGTTTTAGAAATGTATGCACCAGAGCCTGAATAAAGAGAATAACTTATTTTCAGCTCACCTGGACACAAATACATATTTCTCTTGTTGATGTTGTTGTAGGTCAACAATTGTTTTCATTAATTCTTCAGAAATACATTGTTTTTCACCCAAAATATATATAGGACCGTTCTTCTCCTTGATATAAAGGTCAAGTTATAGACAATATCACAAAAAAACCTAACACAAGACAACATTTTAGCTCGACTAATCTAAGAATAAGGAGAGCTTTAGTACTCACCCTGGCGTTGGCGTCACACTTTGGTTTAGGTTTTGTCACACTTTGGTTTAGGTTTTGTCACACTTTGGTTTAGGTTTAGGTTTTGTCACACTTTGGTTTAGGTTTTGTCACACTTTGGTTTAGGTTTTGTCACACTTTGGTTTAGGTTTTGTCACACTTTGGTTTAGGTTTTGCGTGCAAGTATCAATTACATTTTACCTCAGTAACTGCTTAATGAATTGCATTGAAACTTTATACAGGCTTCCCAACCATCATACCAACTGAAACAAGCAAGTTAGCATTTAATGCATGCTATGACCCTTTTTTCATAGAAATTCTTATTAAAGTTTTGTGTGCAACTACATTAAAGTCCATAACTCAATAACCACTTGATTTATGGCATTGATACTTCATACAAGGCTTTTTAACCATAACACCAACTGGACTTATCAAATAAAATAAATATCTTGTATTGTATGCAAATTATGGCCCTTTATTTTTCTGGGTAAAATTGTATCTTGACTTTTGGCGGGCACGTATTACATCTTTAATGCATTTATCGGTGTACAGTAAAGTGTGCTGTCCTTAGACAGATGTTGTTTTTCTGATCTTCATACAACTTAGTTAGTATGTTTGTCACTATGAAATCTAGCTCTTTTTTAACTTAAATTACCCGAGATCAAAAACTTGGTGAAAGATAAATTCTTTAATCTAGGACATAATTCAAATCAACACTGAGAACAGCTGTGAACCACTTGATTGGTTTGTACTTATCTACTATATATTTTTAGTATTATATGTTGATTTTTTTAGCTTGCCAGTAGTTCTCATATTATTCCTGGATGAGATTTAAACTTTATAAAAAAAATGTTTTGGGGATTTTATTGTGTAAATAGTGTCAAAACTTTGGTGTACAATATAAACATATTTGAATATGGTTGATTTCTTGTTACTGTCTAACTTGTATCACTCATTGTATTAATATTTAAAAGTGTAGAAAATGAAAATTTCAAAATAAAATTTGAAACAATGTGTATTTGTCTTAATTGTGTATTTGTCTTAATTGTGTATTTGTCTTAATCAATTGATACAAATTAATGTTACTAACTGGAGCATATTGCCCTTAACGGCAATGCTTTCCCATTCCATGCGCAAACAAATTAGGGTTGGTAGGTTCGTTAAACTTCATATATATTTTGCTTAGATACTATTTTTGGTAAACCCCCCCCCCCACCACTCTCTGAGGGAACCCAGAGTATCCCAAGGAAACCCACCGTTCCTGATAATTAACCACCAATCAAACTCACAGGCTGGGATCAAACCTTTGTCAACTTGGTGAGAAGTGAGTGTGCTTGCGACTATGAAAACTGGACAAGATGAATAATTTAAAAATACTTATGAATATGACTTCAATGTGATTTGAAACATTGAGGGAAGCGCGAAAGAACAATAAACCTTGATAAATTGTCAACTTTAACTTGAATACTGCACTCTCACAGATTGACAGTTTTTAATTTTAGTCTGATAATCCGCTGAATTTAGCATCAATGCCTTCAATTCGGTCTTATAAGATAATTAACGGATCTCATTTAATTCGAAAACTGCCGAAAAGTTTATGTTCCTTCCAGCGCTAGTAACGCTTTTAGCCATAAACACCAATTTTCAATTGTAAAATGAAACACTGCGATCTGATCTGTTATCAACAGTCTTATATCGCTAGTTTCAAGACATTTACGCAAAAATTGGCATATTCCAAGACAAAAAATAAAGGTGTCAAAAGGTGTGTGTGTATCTCGGTAGGCTATCGTATTACTTCATGTGTGTGTACCTCGTTAGGATATTGTATTACTTCATGTGTGTGTATCTCGGTAGGCTATCGTATTACTTCATGTGTGTGTACCTCGTTAGGATATTGTATTACTTCATGTGTGTGTATCTCGGTAGGCTATCGTATTACTTGTTGTGTGTGTACCTCGGTAGGCTATGTATCACTTTATGTGTGTGTATACCTCAGTAGGCTATAGTATCACTTCATGTGTGTGTACCTCATTAAGCTATTGTATTATTCATGTGTGTGTACCTCGGTAGGTTATGTATCACTTCATTTGTGTATACCTCAGTAGGCTATAGTATCACCACATGTATGTATACCTCATTAAGCTATTGTATTATTCATGTGTGTGTACCTCGGTAGGTTATCGTATTACTTTATGTGTGTGTACCTCGGTAGGCTATGTATTACTTCATGTGTGTGTACCTCGGTAGGCTATGTATTACTTCATGTGTGTGTTTTTCAGAAGGCTATGTTATTACTTCATGTGTGTGTACCTCGGTAGGCTATCGTATTACTTTATGTGTGCGTACCTCGTAAGGCTATCGTAAATTTACTTCATGTGTGTGTACCTCGGTAGGCTATCGTATTACTTTATGTGTGTGTACCTCGGTAGGCTATCATATTACTTTTTGTGTGTGTACCTCGTTATGCTATCGCATTACTTCGTGTGTGTGTGCCTCAGTAGGCTATCGTATTACTCCATGTGTGTGTACCTCGGAAGGCTATGGTATTACTTTATGTGTGTGTACCTCGTTAGGCTATCGTATTACTCCATGTGTGTGTACCTTGGTAGGCTATCGTATTACATTATGTGTGTGTGTACCTCGGTACGCTATCGTATTCCTTTTTGTGTGAGCACCTCGGTTGGCTATCGTATTACGTTATACCTTGTTAGGCTTTCATATTACTTCATGTGTATGTACCTCGTTAGGCTATCGTATTACTTCATGTGTGTGTGTACCTCGTAAACCTATTGTGTTACTTCATGTGTGTGTACCTCGGCAGGCTATCGTATTACTTTATGCGTGTGTACCTCGTTAGGCTATTGTATTACTTCATGTGTGTGTGTACCTCGTAAACCTATTGTGTTACTTCATGTGTGTGTACCTCGGCAGGCTATCGTATTACTTTATGTGTGTGTACCTCGTTATGTTATCGTATTACTTCATGTGTGTGTACATCGGTAGGCTATGGTATTACTTTATGTGTGTGTACCTCGTTAGGCTATCATATTACTCCATGTGTTTGTACCTCGGTAGGCTATCGTATTACTTTATGTGTGTGAACCTCGGTAGGCTATCATATTACTTTATTTTGTGTACCTCAGTAGGCTATAGTATTACTTTATGTGTGTGTTCCTCGTTAGGCTATCGTATTACATTATGTTTGTGTACCTCGGTAGGCTATGGTATTACTTTATGTGTGTGTACCTCGGTAGGCTATCATATTACTTCATGTGTGTGTACCTCGGTAGGCTATGGTATTACTTTATGTTTGTGTACCTCGGTAGGCTATGGTATTACTTTATGTTTGTATACCTCGGTAGGCTATCATATTACTTCATGTGTGTGTACCTCGGTAGGCTATCATATTACTCCATGTGTGTGTACCTCAGTAGGCTATCATATTACTTTTTGTGTGAGCACCTTGGTAGACTATCGTATTACTTTATGTGTATGTACCTCGTAAGGCATTTGTATTACTTCATTTGTGTGTACCTCGTAAACCTATTGTGTTACTTCATGTGTGTGTACCTCGTTAGGCTATAGTATTACTTCATGTGTGTGTACCTCGTTAGGCTATGTATTACTTCATGTGTGTGTACCTCGTTAGGCTATAGTATTACTTCATGTGTGTGTACCTCGTTAGGCTATGTATTACTTCATGTGTGTGTACCTCGTTAGGCTATTGTATTACTTCATGTGTGTGTACCTCGGTAGGCTATTGTATTACTTCATGTATGTGTATACCTCGTTAGGCAGTCGAATTCAGGTTTGAGACCGTATTTAAGTATTATTATTTATAAGTTATCAAAGTTGTTAAAAGTAAACTTCCGGTACAGGTGTTTGAAGAGGGTGACAGTAGACTTACAGTTAAGGTCATCTTAGAAGAAGATGACCGTGTACTTATGGTTAAGGTTAGCTTAGTAATTGACCGTTGACTTACGGTTAAGGTTATCTAAGAAGTTGGCAGTAGACTTGCAGTTAAGATTATCTAAGAAGAAGGTTACCGTAGACTTGGTGTTAAATTTTTTAAGATGGTGGACGTAGACTTACGGTTTAGGTCATCAAAGAGGGTTACAGAAGACTTACGGTTAAGATAATCTTGTGAAGGTGGACTTACGGTTAAGGTCATCTAAGATGGGGGCCGTAGATTTGCGGTTAAGGTCATCAAAGAGGGTGACTAGACTTGCGGTTAAGGTCAGCTAAGAGGGTGAACGTGGATTTGCGGTTAAGGTCATCTAAGAGGCTGACAAGGCTTGTGCTTAAGGTCATTTAAGAGGGTGAACGTGGATTTGCGGTTAAGGTCATCTAAGAGGCTGACAAGGCTTGTGGTTAAGGTCATTTAAGAGGGTGAACGTAGATTTGCGGTTATAGTCGTCATCTTAGAGGGTGACTGTAGACTTATATAGTAGGGACCAATTGCCCAAATGAAAGTACTCTGTACATACAGTTTTTGTCTACTCTATAATAGTTTCTGTTATTTGAAATAAATATGTTTAACATAATTGAACGGGTATTTTCAGAATAATCTTTCTACACATACATTTGGTTGTCTGTCTATTGGTTATGCCTTACTGACATAAGTCCATTATACCATCCCGTTATCTAATTGATGAATTTTACCCTTATAGTCGTATGCATACCAATGCAATCTCAGAAAGCACGACATGTTTAATTACGATTAACACTATTTTACATGATTTGTTGTATAAGTAATCAAATAAAAAATGATTTATGTAGTAGGTTAGCATTACAAGGTTGAAAACTGATACTAAGTTTCGTATACATTGTCAGAAATCACAGGCAGACAAACGGACATACTTGTTCTTTTGGGTTGCTTTGTCCTTTGACTCTGGCTCAACAGCCGAAAGAAAATCGCGAACGCATTACCCTCTTACTGTATGTGTCTAGCTGATTAGGTGTGACTATACCTCGCGGATATAATACAAAGTCAGGTGTGTAAGTACCTCACCTGACATTGCTCGTACCTTTACACAGTTTTATTTCCAAACACATCTAGACAAAAATGCCCATGCGTATACATAATATAATTACGAAACATGTTTCTAAACATAGTCAAGGTCCAATACATTTATATAAGCAACTGATCAAAATTATAAATACATCAAATCATGCGACCAAATGATATATCATCATACACTTACATTTAAGCGTGAAGTAGTTAATGTTAACAAATAAAATTACCCGTAATACAATAAACATCTTTCGCTTAATTCCATTGCCTTATACACATAAATGGCAAGGTTTCTGTTTACATTTGCATTTTGCGATTTAAATAATTCAATAAATTTAGGTATATTCGGTGCAGTATAATAATATGTTTTCAAGTATTGCTTTCTTAGTTCTTTATACAGTTGACATTCAAGAATAAAATGAAATTCGTCTTCAAGTAAATTACATGCAAGACATTTTCTATCACAGTGTGGTATTGCTACTGGTTTGTGCCATCTACCGGTTTCTATTTCTAATCTATGTGCAGATACTCTTATTCTCGTTAAAGCAGACCTATATTTTACCATATCAACATTTGACAAATAAGATTGAAGTTTAAAATCTGCAAACAATATGTATGATCTAGCTCTAGTAGAATTATTTAACTCGGATATCCACGTTTGTATAAATATATCAGTTATTCGTTGTTTGACTGTAGACATAAATAAGTTAACATTTCCAACACCTTGGTACATCCAAACATGATTAAAGCCTAAGGTTTGGAGTAAATGCCTCACCAAAAAAACCCATGATTTAAAATTTGGATTATCATCTAAATCACAATACATTTGATCATACACTGTCCTAACGTATCTAATAGTCTCCATTTGAATATTTTTCATCCAATATCGTATTACACTTGTACATCGTATAGCTAACAATGTTGTTTTACCAAGCTCTCTATATACAAAATTGTTTTGAGTCTGTGTTCTAACACATAATAAATCCTTACAAAAATTCAGGTGTACTCTTTCTAATTGTATACTATTTTGTAGTCCCCATACGTCCGAACCATAGCTTAAAATTGGAAAAATGAGTTTATCAAACAGGTCTAATCTGTGCTTAACTGACAAAGTAGGATATTTAGTTAAACAACTTTTAAGTTTAAAAACTGCTTTAAGAGCCTGTCCTGATAAAGTATCAAACGTGGTAGAAAATGAACCTCCAGGTGTAAAAACAATACCCAGATAAGTAAATTAATTCACTATTTCCAACTCCTGACCATTATACAAAAATCTTAAATTTCTTCTCAGTCTTCCTCCTTTTTTAAAAATCAAAACTTTTGTTTTCACAGAATTTACACTTCCATCTATCGCAATAAGCTTCTAATAATACTAACCCTTTCTGTAGTCCTACTTATGGCTCAGGAAAAATAACAATATCATCAGCATACAATAACAAGAACAACTTAAGAACACCCATATCAACGCCACTAAAATCATTTGTAATAAAGTATTCTTCAATATCATTTAAATACATGGAAAATAAGAAAGGAGATAACGATTCCCCTTGACGTACACCAAGAAAACTATCAAAATCCTCTCTGATAACATTATCACACTTAACACGTGATTTAACACTTGTATACATAGATCTTACTATATCTAACATTTTGCTTCTTATTCCAAGCTTTATAAGTTTAAACCACATTATGTCTCTAACAACATAATTAAATGCTTTATTAAAGTCAATAAACGCTGTATATAATTTTCTGTTATTGCTCAGCAATCGTAAAATAATACCGTGTAGGACAAATATATTATCAACCATGCCCATATTCTTTCTAAATCCAGCTTGTGCTTCTATGTATACATGGTAATTTTCAGCCCACTCATTTAATCTCTCATTTAAAACTTTTGTAAACAATTTTCCAAAGGTACTTAACAATGTTATCCCTCTATAATTACTAGTATTGTTGACATCACCCTTTTTATGAAGGGGTATAATATATCCCTCAGACCACTTTTCTGGAAAATAACTCATTTTATTTAGTAGTTTATTGAATAAATTACATATAACATTTGTAAATTGTTCATTCATTGAACCATATTTGAAAAATTCATTCAGAAAATAATCAGGTCCAGCAGCCTTTCCATTATTAAGTTTTCTACATGCTTTTTTTTATTTCATCTACTTGTATTGGAACATTCATTTAACATAACATCTATTTCACCATTCAAGTACCTTGCATTGAAATATAAAATGTCTTCATCTACTTGAAAATATTGTGAATCTGGATCATTTATTGACTTAAAGTAATCTAAAAATTCATTTGATGTCAAGGAACATGATATCTTTACCACAGAGCCTTTAAGCATTCTCCAATACATCTTTGCATTTTTGAGTCTAGCTGTTTCTAACATTTTGGTTTTATTTTTATCATATAAAAAATTATTTTTCCTGATAGTATTTTTATAATCCCTTCTAGCATGTACCATATCAATTCTTGTTTGGTCACATGGATATTTTCTATATACATTTAAACATCTACAATACTGTTGTTAATACCTATAACATTCATCATCAAAATAGACACTATCTTTATTATCTTTAAAATCCAGCTTATTGTATCTGTTTGGGATATTCTTTTTAAACAATGGTTTACAAACACCATCCATTACATTTGAAAATTGTTGTAAATTATCATCTAAATCTGCCTGACAAGTTGACATGTTTATATTATTACATAATCTATCTAATTCCTCAACAGTTTCTTCACATAGCAATGCTTCAATAAATCAATCTTTCTTATCATTGTTACATCTATACATAAAGGGAATTGTAAATGAGTCAGTCTCATTATCAATGTTTTCAGCATTGTATAGTTTGGTGTAACCTAAAGTTAACAACACAGTGATCAGATATAATATTATGTTCCATAACCTCAAAAGATGAAATGTTTTTAATAAAACTGTTTTTACATTAAACATAATCAACTACACTACAGCCCTGACTATTAACACATGTAAATTTATCCACATCATTATCTTTTCTACATAGTCCAGGCTGTTCAGCTTTTGACCCGGACAAAAGTGATACAGAAATGATTTTTAGCATGTTGATTGGAAATGGTGTGTTTTACCAGACCATGAATCATAAAGTTCCCAAACATTTCTGGTTAGGAAAATTATTTTGGGGGCATTTTCTGCTTTTTTAGATATTTTTTGAGGATTTATGGAATCCATGCATAACTCTGCAACCATTCAATCAATATTGAAACCATTTTACATGTAGGTTTAACATTGATGGATAAAGTAATTTACATAATAATGAGGTCCTAACATCCAAGTTCAATGTCAAATTTTTGAGGTCAAAGGTCAAAAATAAGAAAAATAATCCTTTAAAGGCAAAACACACAAATTGCCTGTGATAGATATCCAACTATTTACACATTAATGTTCACCATTTAAAAGTTTTGTTATGCATATCAGAATTAAATTATTATATTTGAGGTCAAGGTCAAATTTAAAGGTCAAATTTGATAAATGAAAGGAATCCAAATCTGTTACCATATTTTCGGTGATACATTTGAGTTTTGAAATTCTGCATTTAAATTTCTCATAGGATAAGTGTTGTAAATATGGCATATATGAATGAGCTGAACAATTGTCAACATTATTACTTCTTGGGCAACTGTTCGGAAATTATGATCATTATATTTACAGAAAATGTTTATAATATTGCTAATACTATTATTTAACTGCAGCAAGCTCCGACGCACATTGTTGAACAATTATGGCCTAATTTACTTCTGCCACACGCCATACTTCTACACCCAGTTTTATATGTAAATCGTATTACTTGAAGGATTGTGGCTGGAGCTGGTGCCATATCAGTTAGTTTCGGTACAAGTAAGCCCTTTTAGAGAACCCAACCATAGTCACAGGGGGTTTCGTTCAAACTTTCCATTACACTATTTGAGAGTATGTTCGTAGTGAATGGTATTTTGTTGCACTGGACGTTGGTGGTAATGTTGACAGATCATTAGATAAAGAGTTAATTGATACGTTCTCAATGAAAAACCTGACTCTCAGATCATTTATGCTGTCTATTTGCCTGTCCGTGTATAGGAGAATCAGTGCACGCTCACCGTGTTCAATCTCTTCTTTTGATATGTTCATGTGGAAGTTTTTCCAATTTGCTGAGCACATTCGTGGAATTTCATAGACTTGTTAAACAACTTCAATGAAGCAGTTTTGCCTTATCCACTTGGTTAGGAAACAGCATCAGACCCAAGTATCGCATGGATAAACAAAATACTTTTACCCAGTAATCAATTCCAAGGCGCTCTTTAACAGCTTTAATGTTTGTTGATTTCTTTTTCCTGCCTTCGCTATTGAGATGTACTGAGAAACCATGATCTTCAAAATAATAGCACAGTAACACTAACAAACAGTTTGTTTTGGCTTTGATTATTTCACAATTATCAAAATCTGCATCCCCTCAGCTTTTTTGACATCAACTCCTGTATGTTCCAGTTTCACTGCCAGCATATCTCCGAGGTTTTGCTTGTTTGCTATATATATGCACTGTGTTGTTTGTGGAGTTTAGTGCTGTTGTTCCATGTTCAATGTTTCTTGTTTGTGATTTTTTGTTTTTGTGTTCTATGTCTTTGGCGTTTACCCTGTGCCATTAAACGGGTAGGGTGATGTTTAAACTTTTGGGTACTAAGCTTGTTTCTTTTTATTTTTTCACATAAATACTGGCCTTTGTTGATGGTCCGATCATGTATCCATCAAACACAACGTGGCTGTTTGGATATGTATCTGTTACATACTTCACATACATTTCACACAACTCCTTATAGTTTCTGCCTCTGACAATTACGTATTTTGTTTCAAATGAATGATATATACTGTCATCATTCAGAATAGGGTTTGCTATGTCCTTTGCTAGTACCGATTTATTGGCTTGTCGTAGGAGTGGTGCACTTTCAAATAGTGGTGACGGGTAGGTGCAGAGCTCATACGCAAAGAAATTCTGCAAGTCATGAGGTAAAGCTCCCAGGACAGCCACAATTAATCTTTTGAAAGGAAGCTGTGGATCGATTTACAACTCATCGCCACCCACCTGTATACTGGCACTGTCGTTCATAGTAATAATTTTCATACTAAATTTGAAATCTTCAACATTCTTTCCTGCCATATCTCTAACAATTTTCATACCAACTTCATGCGCTTTGTCCACATTTACTCTCTCCCCAGCTACTACACCACTAGCAATACTTCTTAATGACTCTTCTGCCATAAATGGGTTTTTATCCACCAGAAATGCTAACATCTTCTAAATATCCTCATTATCTCTACTCTTCCTTGACTCGCCGCTTTCTTTGTGTTGTTCGCAACACAATCTACTCACATTTCTGACCGGTTAATTCCTGCATTTTGTAATTGATTTCTGAACATGCTGGCCGGGACAAGATCCACTGTGCCCTCTGAGCTTGTCAAGCCACCGACTGTTTTAACACTGCATATCAACATCTGTTCTATGATGACATCCGTAGATAACCCAGCCCAGTATATGTCAGAATGTTGAACACCATGTATGCCTTCCATGAAATTCTTGTAGACTTGAGGATATGTTGTTGATAAATCCTAATTCAGGTAAATGTAAATATATTTTGCATATGCATTGTGACCAGTCGCTGCAAAAAATGGGAGCATTTCCAATAAGGACTGTAATTGAAGCAGCCAGTCATCAGTACATTCGCCTTTCAAAATGTCAAGCAATTACAGATAATACACCATTGCTTGACAGTTATTCTTCCTTTCATACATGTGTATATCCGCATTATGCATTGTCATTTTAACTTCAGTAACTCTTGGCGTCTTAACTGCAGATTCTTAGTCTACTTCTGCACTTAGCAAGCTATCAAATTATTTCGTTGCTCCTTGTAAATGTGGATTCATATCACCGCTATCATTTCCACTATTCTTGTCTGATTTAATGTCTGCAACATCTGGATTTTCACTGGGAGTGCTATTTACATCACTGGTCATCTGGCTTTTTTTCATTAGACCACCCTAACTTGAATATTTGGTCAAATTTTCAGTATTTACATCATCAACTGTGCCACCATTATCTTTTTAAGCATTCACACCAAGTTTATTGCAGATTTTTATTTTCACAAGCAGTTACATCTTCTTCTTTTTCACCCAGATTATCATGACTATCAATCAGGAAAGCCTTCATTGCTAGTAGTGAACACAATACTTTATATGCGTTTATTTGCCTTCTTAAGGCTCTACTAATTGCTTTTCCACTGAGCATAAGTGGAACTACATGTTCTGCATACACAATATCTAACAACTCCCGAGTCATTCATAACTTTTCCAATGGTACCAAGAAAACTCATCTGGATATGCAGTGCACTAAGTCGATAAACAATCTGTGACATCGGACTGCTTTGAGGCTGTGTGGCTATTATAAATTGTAATTGTACTTTGTACTACAACGGCTGGTCAAATGTGATAATTGGATCTTCATTGTAGGTCGTCGCCAAATCTTTGACAAAAGACCGTGTGGAGTAAATACATGATTCATTTCTCGAATCCATGTCTAGCATTGGCAAAAATATTGCCGTTGAGACTTAAGGGTGTGATCCAGCATGAACCATTTGCATCGCTTCATTCCACTGTGGTGTCCTTGGTCAAAATAACCTAGACAATTCCCATAGCATGTCAATGTTGTAACTCCTCTTGTCATTGATTCTGGCAGCAGTGCATATTTGGTTGGTTTACTATGTATAGGGTTCTTGAAAACCTTAACTTTCCCAACTGCTGCAATGTCCGCTCATGTCACATCGGTTCTATGAACTCTCCTGCTCAGTTTAATCCCTGGTGTTATGGACATCATCATGTCCATACCATGGAAGGTATTCAGACCATACGTATATTATAGTCCACATTGTCGGCCATGAATTGCAAACACATACTGTGTGTATGACAAGGTATGCTACAGGTTTGCTTTACAGTAGCACACTTTTCATACATCTGTATTTTATGATACGATACATGAAATGATCAAAAGTTGTGCAATAGAATAAGATGAAGTTTAATAGTTGAAAAACCTGTAACACTTCCCCACCCACCCTGCACAGTATGCTTTTGTATTAGCTAGTGTTCAATTTCAATAAGTTCAGACCTGTTCTAAAAAAATCAAAAATTACACATATCTAATTCGATGAGCATTTAGAAGGCTTTATTGGCCATTTTTGATATAAATAATTAAATAAAACGAAACAAAAAATAATCATTTTGAGTAAAAAAAAATAAAAAAAAATATGTATATATATTTTTTTTAAATATTTTGATAAAAATAGAAGCTATGCCATAACAAGATTTATTCCTATAAATATAGATATAATAGTGACAATTAAATCAAAACAACATTCAAAGCCAGAAAATGTAATACCTTTAAGCAGTTATATGATACCTGGTATTTTTCAAAATTATGGCGGCCATCTTGGCGGCCATCTTGAATTGTAGAGTTTCCCAGCCGGGAACTTTTGGGAACTTTGTGTTTATGGACACGACATTGAACTGTCAGAAAACATAAGTTTCATTTCTGTATCAATTTGGTCCGGGTTCAGCCTGTTTTGAGGCTCAGTTGCCTTGACTAACATCTACCATTAACAATCCGTAAACCTCAAGATTTACAAAATTCT
Source organism: Mya arenaria (assembly GCF_026914265.1). Taxonomy (NCBI): domain Eukaryota; kingdom Metazoa; phylum Mollusca; class Bivalvia; order Myida; family Myidae; genus Mya; species Mya arenaria. The sequence continues at coordinate 12,246,551 of NC_069125.1, read as the reverse complement.
ACAAAAAACAAATGTTTACCATATTAATTTACAATTTTATCACAACTTTTCGTCGGTATACATTCATCAGGAATATAATTATCGGGTAAAAAGTCGTACAAATGTTTAGATTCATTTTCTACATAGTGTGGCATCTCCCCTACACGTGCATTAAAATCTCCACATAATAAATACTCACATTATATATTTTGTAAACAAGTCATATCATATATGTGTGCGATGTGTGATACCGACTGAGGTATGCACCTCAGTATGTATACACAATACGTATTTTCTTAAATAACAAGATACAGTTGAAATAGAATTATAATATTATTAAGGGTTTTAGCCTTGTCAGTTGTATGCAATTGAAAATCAAAAATATCTTCAAATAACCATAGACCTCGGTGTGTAGATATAGAAAAGGTACCTCGCCATGTTGGTTAGACCAGTGTGTGTGTGTGTGTGTGTGTGTGTGTGTGTGTGTGTGTGTGTGCGTGCGTGTGCGCGTGCGTGCGTGCGTGCGTGCGTGCGTTCCGTGCCGCGGTGTGTGCGTATGCGTGTGCGTGTGTATGTTCTATGTCTTTGGCGTTTATCCTGTGACATTAAACGGGGTTATTGGTAACTGAGCTTGTTTCTGTAGTTGTTCATATAAATATTGACTTCAAATGTTTGATCTCACCTGTTTTATTCTTGATATAACAGTCTATACTGTCGTTCAGAATACCATGTGTTTGTACATAATGTATCACGGTTATGACTATTCGTTTTCATCTTAACCATTTATTCTATTTCATATCCATTATACATCTGTTATTTTTTTTCTACATTATGATTCAATAAAGTCGATTAAAAAGGCTCTGGGATCTTATGTTATTTGTAGTATAAGTATATGCCTTGTCCCGACTTTAAATAAAACTTATCTTATCTGAATTTTAATTGTAATTTTTTACATGTTCGTCAACAGTACCATATTTGTTCAGTACAGTTCTTCTATGTTTTTTAATAGTATCCTGGATTTTATTTCCATAATGAACTGATAGTATTGCCGAACATATACTGTCCATACGTGGTATCGCTAAGTCCTGTCGTTTTTTTAAAGACGGATACCGGATACCGGCTTATCTACCTACCTCAGGAAATGTGTTGTGTGCTACCGCTGATTCTTCAAAAATGGCAGATACGGCAAAACAACAAGAATTACTTGACAGTTTTGTCAGCGTGACCGGTGTAGATAGAGGCAGAGCTCAGTTTTATTTAGAATCAGCGGCATGGAACCTTGAGGTAACACGTTCGTTCATAACACACGAAACACGATATTCATTCATTATCGAATTGCGTTCGATTTGTTTACACAAAGTTCTTGATTTAAAAACGCAGTTAAGTTCTTATTTTTACATACTCTGTCTCTAAAGTAGTGTGTATGGGTTAAAACCAGCCGCCCGACTAGCTTAGTTAGGTAACAGTGTCATGCCATTGTGCCAGCAGACCTGGGTTCAAGCCCCACACTGGGCGCATTTTTCCTCATGTGTTTTTTCCTCATGTGTTAGAAGAATATACGCATGAGTGCCTGGTAGTCCAAATAATTATACGTTGACGGATTTTTTTTAGATTTTTGATATGGCAAATCCTTCACGTACAAATTGTTTAGTATCAAAAGTGGGTAGTTGTTCCGATCAGGATTCCAGGTTAAAGCATATAGCGTCTATTAAATATCATAAAAACAAGAAATATTACCAGATAATGTTATTTTATATTAGTTCTGTACACAAAAAATAAATATCCAACTTATAATTATGAGTTTGATGGCTTTTCTTCATTTCATTCTGTCAAAACATAACAATATATACATGAAGGGCACCTGCAAAGCTTTAGGGCACGGTTTTAAATCGCTCGTAACATTTCGGCCATGGCCGAGTTGTTACGATTGTATAACGAGGTCTATCTCGAAGCTTTGTCGGAGGAGGCCGAGTTATTACGATTGTATCTAGTTGTTCCCCTTCGCATAATTGTTGTCTGAGTCAGTCAACTTTCGTTTTATTGGAAAGGTAAACAACTTGTTTTAATGCATTAAATGCTTGTTTAGTGCAAAATAACATTTCACATATAACACTTTATGATCAATGTCAACCATAAAATACTTCACTTAAAACAATTTCAATATTTTTTAAACACCCCCGTTTTTTGCACATTCCCGTTTAGTCGTTAGGGATTGAAAGAATCCCGTATAACACGTCTATTATTTTAGACTAGAGTGCCTAGAACAGCCTTCAAGGTTAATAGTGCTAGGAGTGTAATGTGTACGGGTAAGAAATAGAGGCCCAGTTAGCTCAGTCAGTCAGAGCCCTTAGCTGTCAATTCAGAAAATGTTTGGTTTCACGCAGGCTTTTCATTCCTATCTTTAGAATATAATAACATTTTCTTTTTTAATACCTTGTCTTTCCTAAGACTCATTTGTCTGGTAACAGTTCATTTTTAATTTTATTTTGTTCAGATGATGTAGTGTCGTTACATGTCTGCAACAATGACAATCACATGACACTTCAGAAATATTTGTTTCAATGGTGAAAATTAAATACTGTTTATATCTTACATAAAACCCTCTCATAGTAACTGTGTACCATTGTGTAATTACTGTGTCCCCAAATGCAGACCCAGAATACCTGGGGTCTACTCTGCTGCCTTTTTTGCATTTGAATACATAAACCTTCCAGCTTATGTGCCTTTAACAATGTCTGTCAATGTTTGGTGTTTTCAGTCTGGGATAATATACTGTCACTGTGTGTTTGATTTTGCATATTTATGCTATAAATTGGAAAAAAGGAATAACATGGCTCTCTGTGGTGATCTGATTATTTTATTTATTTTATTTTTTTGGCAATTGGTTAACACTGCGCCTTTAGATCCAATTAGGATATATACAGGTAACAAATATTTTTTGAAAGTTCATTTCAAAATGTGGTCAGTTCAAGCACGGACCTATAAACCATGGATTGGCGACTCTCCTCTGTGTTAATGCAATTAGCTCAAACTCACTTGTGCAGCGTGATTTCATTCCGAGATCTTATCGTGTGGTCGTTTTCGAGACGTCCGACACCGAATATATGCATGTAGGAAAACTTTAATTAAAACAATTTCAATTCAACAATTTTTACAAGCAGTTTGGTCACGTATTACACATAATTTAAATGAACATTCACTGTGTCAGCCAATAAAATGTGAAAGAGTCCCTTTAATTTAGTTTATATTTTAAGCAGGATAAAAACAAGTACTGAAAGAACACCTTAGAGGTCTCTGTTGCTGATCTTACTCTGCCTTTAGATAACTGTCCATGAGCAACACTATGATTTATGGGGTTAAAGCTGCACTCTCACAGATTGAACGTTTTGACAACTTTTTTATTTTTTGTCTTGGAATGAGCCAATTATAACGAAAATCAATGAAAACCAGTTATATAAGACTGCTGACAAAAAATTTGATCGCAGATTTTTATATTTAAGTTCAAAAATTGATGTTTTATGCATATTTCTTAAACCGTAAGCCATAAAACATTAATTTTCATTAATTTTTGAACGGAAATATGAAAATCTGCAATCTGATCTTTTGTCAGCAATCTTATATTATTGGTATGCAGATATTTACGCAAAAATTTGCTCTTTCCAAGACAAAAAATAAAAAAGTTGTAAAAATGGTAAATCTATGAGAGTGCAGCTTTAAAGCCAGGTAGTAAAAAAATCAGCAAATACAGTATTTCCTCAAAACAAGCCTAGAATTGTCAATGCAAGGTAGTAGGAACCTTGAGGCCTGTAATAGATCACTTTACATGGTTAAAAAAATAAACACAACAATCATGTTGCTGTCTAATCTGTGTTTCCCTATTTAAAATAGCGCATAATTAATGGTTTCCCAATTTAAATCATATCTGTTTATGAGTACAGATAAATATACCGATAGTAGACAACCCTAGTTAATTTTGATTTGGAAAAATTAGCATAAACTGCGGAAGATGCATGTGTTGTAAGCGATGTGATACATAAGTAAGATTTGATGCGTTGTACACAGCGATATCAATTTTATGTATGTTTTTGGACAATTTTCTTTTTTTCTTGCAATTATATCATCTGGTGTGTAGCTCCTTTAAACATAGAATGATTTGATAATTTCTGGCATTTACCCCACAAATTATTATAGTTTGATTTAAAAATATTGGATGGGATGGAATTACTGAGCATTTCCTGGTGTTTTTTAGTCTACTTCGGGATGATGAGCCATACCCATGAAATTGGGAAATTTTCGCCTGTAACTGTTAGAAATTAAGGGAAAAGACAAAAGATTACAGGAAACTTACAATGTCCTAAAGTTTGCTAACAATAACATCAAATTATGAGAGAAGAATATTATATACCTATTCGGCATAGGGAACCTCAACTGCTATGAAACAGTTGAAGAAAAGTGCCTACATTAATTTTAGACCTGAGGCTTCAATTAAGAACTTGAAATAGGAAGTATGAACTTCCTTCATTTTTGGAAGTTTCTTCAAAACAATGAAACAAGGAAGTTTTAAAATTCTCTCGAACAGTAATGATTTATGAATGTGTCCCATTATTGTATATGTTCAAACAGTCATCGAAATAAGACTTGGATGAACAAGCCTGAATTCTTACACTATTGCTTGGCTTCAAATTTTTTAACAGGCCCTGCTATATAATTTTGGAATTTGAGCAAGCCCGGAAGACATTTTACCAGTGCAGGGCCTCTTCGCTTCTGTTAATTTCAACCACTGGTTCACAACTATTCTGATAAAATATGAAATTGTTTGCAACTCAGACATGCTATCCCCTCAGAACAACAACTTAAACTACTATTTTCATTAAAGACTTATGGAAAATGTGGCCTGAAATGAAAAATTAATACCAGGATTTGATATTTTGAACAAATGGAAGTTTTATCCAAAATGTTGGTAATGAAGATATAATGTATTCCAAGGACCCAGTTTCTAGGGAGTATATAGTACAAAAATGTGCTTTTTTATGTATTTTCTTTTCAAAAAATTAACTGTAATTGAAGGTTTGCTAGAAAAAATATCTATCATGTGTGTCCGTTCTGGATAAAAAAAGCGTGAGTGACATTGTTTACTGAAGTCATGAAGTGTAGTAAATTTTTATCCCTATTGATGTCAAATACTTCCTCTAAAAATTGCATTTTTGATGATTATTTATTTTCAATTTTTTTCAAAGGTTTTGCATACTTATATATATATATATTTGATTGGGGTTTATGGAAATGGCACAATGTACTTTTCATAAATTTCATACAATAAATGAAAAAAGAAGTGTTGTCCTTTTATGGGGTTTTGACCAGAAGTACACATCCGGTATTCAAAAATATTACTTTCAAACTTGCCTCAACTGAAGCCCATATTAAGAAATAAGGAGGTATGCAACTTCAGCTGTTAGTTCTATTCTTATTAATGCAATTACTCCATTTTGGCAGATGGCAATGGGAAGTTTCTACGAAGGGGACCCGGACGATGATGACGCCAATCTTGCTGCTGTAGGTCAGAGCATTCCAGAACCTGCCACATTACCACCCAGCAATGCTAAGACTTCTGCTCCATCCGGCAGTAAAAGACCTACAAACTCAAAGTACTTGAATAATAGATTGTTGATATATTTAATGTACGGTATCTAAAACATAATATGCCCTCCTAAATGCGGAGTGGGTGCATATAGATTTGCCCTTGTCCTCCCTTCCGACACAACATCTTCCGACTTCCAAAAGTATATGAGCAAAACCCACAAAACAAAAAGGAATGTTTACCAGCATGTGAAGTTTCTGCATTTGAATTGTTTTCTGGGTGATCCCAGGAGTTATGGCCCTTGGAATAATCAAAAAGGCATATAGAGCATGGAATTTAGAATTTTAGTCATGCACTTATTTAAAAAGGTATTTGAGTAAGAGTCATTAACCATCACAAAGATGTTATTGTGCATGTAATGAAAATCTACTTGTGAAGTTGTGCACCTGGGGTCAAGGTCAAGGTCACTTTTCTTAAAGAGAAAAAAGTATTTTACTTCATAATATAAAGATATGATATCTTTAGTAGAAATCAGATTTAAGGGATAAAATATGGAATGCAGGTATATTTCGAGGTAGAAAGTTTGGTATTGCCTTTTTATGCCTCTCACTCTCATACTCTTTTGTTGTTCAACTGGTAAGTTTGATGTCCTTTGGACACATTTCTAGTTATGCTTTAGATAATTCTATTTAGTGGCATATCATAGGATAGCGGATCCAGTTTTACTTATTTCTAATTTCTAAAATATTATGCTTCTGAGCATTAATAGGGTTGCTCTTTGTTGTCAAATTTTGTAATGAGTATGCGTTTGTTGTAGGTTTGCCACAATAGGCTCCATGAATCCCAGTGACAGTGATTCCAGTGAGGAAGATGGCCAGGCGTTCTATGCAGGTGGATCAGAAACGAGGTGAGTTTACAGTTCCATATCAGAGAGGAAGTTAGTGCACTGTACCATATGAGAGAGGAGGTGAGTGCACTGTAACATATGAGAGAGGAGGTTAGTGCACTGTTCAATATGAGAGGGGAGGTTAGTGCACTGTTCAATATGAGAGGGGAGGTTAGTGCACTGTTCAATATAAAAGAGAGGAGGTGAGTGCACTGTTCAATATGAGAGAGGAGGTTAGTGCACTGTTCAATATGAGAGAGGAGGTTAGTGCACTGTTCAATATGAGAGAGGAGGTTAGTGCACTGTTCAATGTGAGAGAGGAGGTTAGTGCACTGTTCAATATGAGAGAGGAGGTTAGTGCACTGTTCAATATGAGAGGGGAGGTTAGTGCACTGTACCATATGAGAGAGGAGGTTAGTGCACTGTAACATATGAGAGAGGAGGTTTAGTGCACTGTTCAGTATGAGAGGGGAGGTAAGTGCACTGTACCATATGAGAGAGGAGGTGAGTGCACTGAACCATATCAGAGAGGAGGTGAGTGCACTGAACCATATCAGAGAGGAGGTGAGTGCACTGTACCATATCAGAGAGGAGGTGAGTGCACTGAACCATATGAGAGAGGAGGTGAGTGCACTGAACCATATGAGAGAGGAGGTGAGTGCACTGTTCAGTATCAGAGGGGAGGTAAGTGCACTGTACCATATGAGAGAGGAAGTTATTGCACTGTACCATATGAGAGAGAAGGTGAGTGCACTACACCATATGAGAGAGGAGGTTAGTGCACTGTTCAATATGAGAGTGGAGGTGAGTGCACTGTACCATATGAGAGAGGAGGTGAGTGCACTGTACCATATGAGAGGGGAGGTTAGTGCACTGTTCAATATGAGAGAGGAGGTTAGTGCACTGTTCAATATTAGAGAGGAGGTGAGTGCACTGTTCAATATGAGAGGGGAGGTTAGTTCACTGTTCAATGTGAGAGAGGAGGTGCGTGCACTGTTCAATATGAGAGAGGAGGTTAGTGCACTGTTCAATATGAGAGAGGAGGTGCGTGCACTGTTCAATATGAGAGAGGAGGTTAGTGCACTGTTCAATATGAGAGAGGAGGTGAGTGCACTGTTCAATATGAGAGAGGAGGTGCGTGCACTGTTCAATATGAGAGAGGAGGTTAGTGCACTGTTCAATATGAGAGAGGAGGTGAGTGCACTTTTCAATATGAGAGAGGAGGTGAGTGCACTGTACCATATGAGAGAGGAAGTTAGTGCACTGTACCATATGAGAGAGGAGGTGAGTGCACTGTTCCATATGAGAGAGGAGGTGAGTGCACTGTACCATATGAGAGAGGAAGTTAGTGCACTGTACCATATGAGAGAGGAAGTTAGTGCACTGTTCAATATGAGAGAGGAGGTGAGTGCACTGTTCAATATGAGAGAGGAGGTGAGTGCACTGTACCATATGAGAGAGGAAGTTAGTGCACTGTACCATATGAGAGAGGAGGTTAGTGCACTGTTCAATATGAGAGAGGAGGTTAGTGCACTGTTCAATATGAGAGGGGAGGTTAGTGCACTGTTCAATATGAGAGAGGAGGTGTGTGCACTGTTCAATATGAGAGAGGAGGTTAGTGCACTGTTCAATATGAGAGAGGAGGTGAGTGCACTGTTCAATATGAGAGAGGAGGTGAGTGCACTGTACCATATCAGAGAGGAGGTTAGTGCACTGTTCCATATGAGAGAGGAGGTTAGTGCACTGTTCAATATGAGAGAGGAGGTGAGTGCACTGTTCAATATGAGAGGGGAGGTTAGTTCACTGTTCAATGTGAGAGAGGAGGTGCGTGCACTGTTCAATATGAGAGAGGAGGTGCGTGCACTGTTCAATATGAGAGAGGAGGTTAGTGTACTGTTCAATATGAGAGAGGAGGTGAGTGCACTTTTCAATATGAGAGAGGAGGTTAGTGCACTGTTCCATATGAGAGAGGAGGTGAGTGCACTGTTCAATATGAGAGGGGAGGTTAGTTCACTGTTCAATATGAGAGAGGAGGTTAGTGCACTGTTCCATATGAGAGAGGAGGTGAGTGCACTGTTCAATATGAGAGAGGAGATGAGTGCACTGTTCAATATGAGAGAGGAGGTTATTGCACTGTTCCATATGAGAGAGAAGGTGAGTGCACTACACCATATGAGAGAGGAGGTTAGTGCACTGTTCAATATGAGAGAGGAGGTGAGTGCACTGTACCATATGAGAGAGGAGGTGAGTGCACTGTACCATATAAGAGAGGAGGTTAGTGCACTGTTCAATATGAGAGTGGAGGTGAGTGCACTGTACCATATGAGAGAGGAGGTGAGTGCACTGTACCATATGAGAGGGGAGGTTAGTGCACTGTTCAATATGAGAGAGGAGGTTAGTGCACTGTTCAATATGAGAGAGGAGGTTAGTGCACTGTTCAATATGAGAGGAGGTGAGTGCACTGTTCAATATGAGAGGGGAGGTTAGTTCACTGTTCAATGTGAGAGAGGAGGTGCGTGCACTGTTCAATATGAGAGAGGAGGTTAGTGCACTGTTCCATATGAGAGGAGGTTAGTGCACTGTTCATTTTGAGAGAGGAGGTTAGTGCACTGTACCATATGAGAGAGGTGGTTAGTTCACTGTTCCTTATCAGAGAGGAGGTTAGTGCACTGTACCATATGAGAGAGGACGTTAGTGCGCTGTTCCATATGAGAGAGGAGGCTAGTGCACTGTTCCATATGAGAGAGGAGGTTAGTGCACTTTTCCATATGAGAGAGGAGGTTAGTGTACTGTTCCATATTAGAGAGGAGGTTAGTGCACTGTTCCATATGAGAGAGGAGGTTAGTGCACTGTTCCATATGAGAGAGGAGGTTAGTGCACTGTACCATATGAGAGAGGAGGTTAGTGCACTGTTCCATATCAGAGAGGCGGTTAGTGCACTGTTCCATATCAGAGAGGAGGTTAGTTCTCTCTTCCATATCAGAGACGAGGTGAGTGCACTGTACCATATGAGAGAGGAGGTTAGTTCACTGTTCCATATCATAGACGAGGTGAGTGCACTGTACCACATCAGAAAGGAGGTTAGTTCACTGTACCATATCAGAGAGGAGGTTAGTTCACTGCTCTATATCAGAGAGGAGGTTAGTTCACTGTTTGCTATCAGAGAGGAGGTGAGTGACCTGTTCCATATCAGAGAGGAGGTAAATGCACTGTACCATATCAGAGAGGTGGTAAGTGCACTGTTCCATATCAGAGATGAGGTAAGTGCACTGTACCATATCAGAGAGGAGGTAAGTGCACTGTACCATATCAGAGAGGAGGTGAGTGCACTGTTTCATATCAGAGACGAGGTGAGTGGATTGTAACATATAAGAGAGGAGGTAAGTTCACTGTTCTATAATCAGAGAGGAGGTGATTGCACTGTACCATATCAGAGGGGAGGTAAGTTAAAAAAATTGGTCCTTTTAATCCAGTTCGAGCCAACGAGGATACCGAGCCATGCGATATCGAGCCAACAAGTTTCAACTGTATTGCAGTGTCAGTTGAGAGATCCCAGAATACATATTTTTTTCAAAATTTCATTGAAAAGGAATGAATTATGAAGGCATTTCAGAAAAATGTCTGAACAACTCAAAACTACATAGACTTACATACCAGTATAGCTTATGGTCATAAACAGAGTGTAACTGGGTATTTGATATGTATATAGCGGCATTTATACTGTCTCGTTGTGTCTGGTTATAGAGCTAGCTATAGCAACGCCGTATAGTGTCTGCCTGTAGAGCGAGCAGTTGGGGGTTTGAACCCAGACATATGCACATAACAATTTATGCAGTAAGAATTTTGCCATTTTGCTTGGCCTTATATTATTCTTTGCAATGACTCAATGGCTGTTACAGCTGAGAATAAATATCTAAATATCTAGAACTTGGATATGCCAAATAACACATTTATTTAAATCTTGCTATATATCAGTTACATACACTGAATGTAAAAATCAACAATGGTTATAATATAGATATGATATGATTTACCTGTATAATTTTCACATGTACATGTACATGTATATCAAATATCAAAACACAGTATATCTTTCATGCAACATTAATGTTTTATTTTCTTTTTTTAGCGGCCAGCAAGTTCTTGGCCCGAAGAAAAAGAAAAATGTGGTGGAAAATCTGTTCAAATCTGCCAGAGAGTGAGTTTTTGTACTTAAGTTTTGTACCTTTCGTTAAAGATTTGATTTAGTTTATTTCATAAATATAACTTAATTTAAAGTGTATACCATTTTTAGTGCTCCTGTTTTGCTAAGGAAAAGTGTTCAGGTATTGTCAACGCCTCTCATAACATCCACTGAATAATGCAAAATTAGTGCCAGTTTGATCCATCCGAAAGACTTAGTGATTTTTGATAAATATACCACATAATAATTGTGTATTGGCTCATTTTGCTGCCTGACCTAATTTCTAAAATATATAAAGTCATGTCTAATTACTGAGGACCATATTCTCAAGCTTTTGATTTTAATGCGATGCATTTTAAAGTTAAGTGCTGAAAACTAGGACTCTCAGTTTTGCCTTAGGATCCATATTTGTGGATTATGCCCTGCACGTTCAAGAATTAAGAATGAAACCCTAATTATTTACATATATTCAGACATGGTGCCGAGGAGGTGCCAGGAGATGAGCCTGCCCAGGGTAGGAAGGGAAAGGGCTCAACTTTCAAGGGCTCCGGGTACCGACTAGGAGATACAGAGGAGGAAAAGTCAGAACGCATCGAGGGAGAGCCGGTCATGTTCCATAAAAAACAGGTAATCACATTTTTAATTTTTAGTTTATCCCCATGGAATACTTAATAAATGCCTTTGAGACAATTTGTCATTTGTCAAATAGTGATAGTTAGCCTGAATATGAGTGTAATGTTATTTGTTTAAGGTTGACTGTGTGCTGAAGCTGTGGAAGGATGGATTCAGTGTTAATGACGGGCCGCTACGGGACTTCAAGGATCCAGCGAACCAGGACTTCCTCGGTGCAATCTCTAAAGGGTCTGTCACATCTTTGTACCATAGATGTTCTTATAGTTATCCATGCACCAACAGATGTGCAGGCTATTTTTTCCTAGGCATATTTGTTGTTAAATTGACTATTGGTCACCATTTTGTAATAAAGCACCTGCTGACCAATTACTTAAAACCTGAACCCTAGTGTAACCTTCTTTAAGGTTACTCATAACTAATATTTAGTAACAATTTCAAACAACTTATATTGTGCTAGAGTCTTAAAGCCGACATGTTTAGGGGATGTCTGCTATGCTAATTTAAATAATTATGATTTATGGATGGGTTTTGACTTTGAGTCTGAAGACAGCTGTGATTTTAGTTGGATTTCTGGGCACATGTCATGGCTAGTGTCCAATATAAACAGTCCATGATTTAGAGTCCTAAAATCTAACCCCTTTAAAAATATTTAACTATTTCTTTGTAAAAAAATCTCAGCACATACAGAACTTGTAGGTTTGGGGAAAAAGACAAACTATTTTATGAAAAAAGTGACCTCTTTTTGATGCTGTTGCCATTCAGTGCTATGTTAATCATTAATATTAAGGTTGATGTTTACAATATACTTTATTTACATGATTTATCAGTGAGGTCCCTCAAGAGCTGATCCGCGAAGCCCGTGGTGGTGAAGTCAATCTGAACATGGAGGATCATCGCACGGAGAATTATGTCAAGCCCAAGGCATCCCTTAAAGCATTTGCAGGCGAGGGACACACACTTGGCAGGTAGGTGCTACATTTAAGCTCATCACACAGATAACTAAGTCAAGTCCAAGATGTGGGTCAGGGCATTTGCGGGCGAGGGAAAGACTGTCAGCAGGTTGATGCTGAATGGAGGATCACCTACTGGAGACCTATGTGAAGCAAAGCATTCTTATGATAAATATTGATGTTAAGCATCAGAGAAGTAACACAATGTATGGCGAAAATGGGCTCGATACTCAAAGCCCTTTATGTATGATGTAATTCCTTTTTCTACCATACCACTCCTATAAGATTGGCTACATTATGAAAGATGGCACGAGGTGTTTGTAAACATGTGTGTGTTTGTGTTGTTAGCCCTGCTCCAACTGTGGTTACAAGCAGCCCTGCGTCAAAGGCGTCAAGCCCCCCTAAATCCAGCCTCCGTCTAGATGAGTCCAAGCCCACAACCACCATACAGATACGACTGGCAGATGGATCCAGGTAACATTTGCCATCAAGAGGCGATGTATTCATTGAGTTATCATGGTTAAGCTTTAAATTTTAGCATTTTCATCAGTTGACCAAAAAATCCAGCTTTTTGAATTATGTTGTTGTATGAAAAAAATATATTATAACCAAGTTGAAAATATATGTTCTGTTTTAAGCTCACCATAGTATGAGGTGCTCAAGATGAGCTATTGTGATCGGTCCATGTCTGGCGTCAACAGTTGCTTTAAACAACATCTCCACCTAAACTGCTTCGACAATTTTATGAAATTTCACAGACATGTTCCTTGGGTGGGGCCCTTTCAAAATTGTTCTAAGAAATGAATTCCATGTTGAACTTTTTCCTTTAAAGAAAAACAAAAAATCTTCTTGACAAAAGCCATGAGTCCTAGAGGGTATATATTTAGTTTCTTACATTGTCTAGTGGTGCTCTACCAAAGTCCTTCAAACTAAGCCCCTAGGGTCAAAATTTACCACACCATGGAAGTTATTAAAATAGAAATAAAAAAATTCTTGTCTGAAACAGCTGGGCCCAGACCCTTGATATTCGGTATGTAGCATCATATAAAGGCTCTCAACCAAATTTATTCAAATTATACCCCTGAGATTAAAACTGGCCAAGCCCTAGGGGTCATAAATGTCCTATATACTTATTTAGGGAATTCTTTGAGATTCTTCATGTCTGAACCTCTTGGCCCAGACCCTTGATATTTGGTATGTAGCATCAAATAGAAGTCCTTGTTCAAAGTATGCCACTGAAGTCAAAACTAGCTCTGCCCCAGAGGTCACAAGTTTTCTATAGACTTACATAAAAAATTCTTCTTGTCTCATACTACAAGGCCAAGTTCTCTAATATTTGTTACATGTATATAGCATCATATGATGGCCCTCTACCAAGTTTATTTTAGATTATCTCCTGGGGTCAAAGCCGGCCCCACCCCTTTTGACCCTCTTCTTTTTTAATTTTTGAAGCTACAGAAATGCAACTTGGACAGTTTCAAAACAAACATCAATGTTGTCCAATGACTGTGACCTTTTGACCAACTTTCTTATTTTTTAAAACGACAGCAATGAAATTTGGACCATGTTTACAGTTTTGAAACAAATATCGAGTTAAGATATTTGGTGTATAGCATTATCTAATGGTCCTCTACCAAGAATGTTCAAATTGTGGCCCTGGGTTCAAAATTGGCCATGCCCAAAGGTCACCTGTGTTACATAGAATTTTAAAAGAAAAATCTTCTTTTTTGAAACTGTAAGGCCTTGAGCTAAAATATTTTCATGTGTAACATTGTCTAGTGGTAACAAGGCTTTAAAACTTTAACTCAGGTGAGCAATTTAGGGCCATCATGGCCCTCTTGTTATACATTACGTGAAGTGAAATTATCTTAAAAATGTATTTTTCAGTATGGTCAAGTGGGTAACGTTTCTTGGTAGCTAAATTCTCTTCATTTTGACTGTATTTTTAGCTCACCTGTCACTTTGTGACATGGTGAGCTTTTGTGATCGCCTTTTGTCTGGCGTCCGTATGCGGCGTGCGTCAACAATTTACTTAAAAGACATCTCCTCCTTAACCGCTGGGCCAATATTAATAAAACTTCATAGGGATGTTCCTTGGGTGGTCTTCTATCAAAGTTGTTCAAAGAATCAATTCCATGCAGAACTCTGGTTGCCATGGCAAACAAAAGGAAAAACTTTAAAAATCTTCTTCTCCCAAACCACAAGGCTTAGGCCGTTGATATATGGTAGGTAGGATCACCAAATGGTCCTCTACCAAGATTGTTCAAATTATGGCCCTGTGGTCAAAATTGGCCCCGCCCGGGGGGTCATGGGTTTTCTCTATATGTTTATAGTGAAAACCTTAAAAAATCTTCTCCTCTGAACTTACTTGGCCTAGAGCTTAGATATTTGGCATGATTCATCGTCTAGTGGACCTCTACAAAGTTTGTTCAAATTATGGCCCTCGGGTCAAAATTGGCCCCGCCCCGGGGGGTCATGGGTTTTCTCTATATGTTTATAGTGAAAACCTTAAAAAATCTTCTCCTCTGAACTTACTTGGCCTAGAGCTTAGATATTTGGCATGATTCATCGTCTAGTGGACCTCTACAAAGTTTGTTCAAACAATGGCCCTTGGGTCAAAATTGGCCCCGCCCCGGGGGTCATGGGTTTTCTCTATATGTTTAGAGTTAAAACTTCAAAAATCTTCTCCTCCGAACTTACTTGGACTAGAGCTTAGATATTTGGCTAGATTCATCTTCTAGTGGACCTTTATAAAGATTGTTCAAATTATGGCCTTGGGGTCAAAATTGGCCCCGCCCCGGGGGTCATGGGTTTTCTCTATATGTTTATAGTGAAAACTTCAAAAATCTTCTCCTCTGAACTTACTTGGCCTAGAGCTTAGATATTTGGCATGACTCATCGTCTAGTGGACCTCTACGAAGTTTGTTCAAATAATGGCCTTCGGGTCAAAATACACCCCGCCCCGGGGGGTCATGGGTTTTCTCTATATGTTTATAGTGAAAACCTTAAAAAATCTTCTCCTCTGAACTTACTTGGCCTAGAGCTTAGATATTTGGCATGATTCATCGTCTAGTGGACCTCTACAAAGTTTGTTCAAATTATGGCCCTTGGGTCAAAATTGGCCTCGCCCCGGAGGTCATGGGTTTTCTCTAGATGTTTATAGTGAAAACTTAAAAAATCTTCTCCTCTGAACTTACTTGGCCTAGAGCTTAGATATTTGGCATGATTCATCGTCTAGTGGACCTCTACAAAGATTGTTCAAATTATGGCCTTGGGGTCAAAATTGGCCCCGCCCCCGGGGGTTAGGGTATTCTCTATATGTTTATAGTTAAAACTTAAAAAATCTTCTCCTCTGAACTTACTTGGACTAGAGCTTAGATATATGGCATGATTCATCGTCTAGTGGACCTCTACAAAGATTGTTCAAATTATGGCCTTGGGGTCAAAATTGGCCCCGCCCCCTTGGGGGGTCATGGGTTTTCTCTATATGTTTATAGTGAAAACTTAAAAAATCTTCTCCGAACTCACAAAGACAAGTAACGTCTTAATTTAAACTGGATAACATATTTAGTAGACATACCAATTTTCAATATGGGCCACATACAACAATTAATAACAAATATACATATATAGATACACTCGTAAAATCAAGTAGTGACAAGAGCTTAGATATTTGGCATGATATATCATCTAGTTGACTTGTACCAATATTGTTCAATCTTTGGCCCTAGGGTCAAAAAATGGCCCCACCCGGGCGGTCATGGGTTTCCTTATATATGTATATGATGAAAACTTAAAAAATCTTCTTCTCCGAAACCAAAAGGCGAAGGCCTTAGATATTTGGTATGAAGCATCGTTTATCGGACCACTATTAAGATTGTTCAAACTTTAGCCCTGGGGTCAAAATTGGCCACGCCCCGTGTTCATAGGCTTAGGTTTTCAATATTTATATATAATGGAAGAATGTGCAATATATGACAGGTGAGCGATTCAGGGCCCTCTTGTTTATGTAGAAATTAAAGATAAATATTTGGATGAATTTTTGGGCTATTGATCTTGATTGCATTTGATAATCTGGGAAGTTACAATGTAGGGGCTATAAATGGTTTGTTGAGTTTTAGAGGTGCCAGCCTCTCATCCAATAGCTTGTTGGTTCGATCCCCAATGGCCATCACATGAAATTTTGAACGACCTCCGAAAATTGACATCAGTGCTGGTTTCTACAAAGAAATCTCAAGAGTTATTCTATCAGCTATCAGCTTTTATTGCAGCCAAGTCAAAAGAAATTATAATAATCTAAATATACCTAAAACTAGTGTAAATTCTTGTTTCATGGGTGTTTTCTTTTTCAGGCTTGTCCAAAAATTCAACCTGACTCACAGAATCAGTGATATACGTGCACATATTACCTCGTATCCTTTGCAAGTGACTCTGGATCAGAGGGTCTGTGGGTTGATCCCACTCAGAGGCCATTGCAATCTGATTTAAATCATATATAAATATTCCCTCAAGTTTACCTGAAGGAAGTCTTATGGTCGCCTTTCTGAAAGATTTCTTAAGCCTTCTTGGTGACCTTTCTGAAAGGCTTAAGAAGCCTTCTTGGGGACCTTTCTGAAAGGCTTCTTAAGCCTTCTTGGTGACCTTTCTGAAAGGCTTCTTAAGCCTTCTTGGGGACCTTTCTGAAAGGCTTCTTAAGCCTTCTTGGTGACCTTTCTGAAAGGCTTCTTAAGCCTTCTTGGTGACCTTTCTGAAAGGCTTCTTAAGCCTTCTTGGTGACCTTTCTGAAAGGCTTCCTAAGCCTTCTTGGTGACCTTTCTGAAAGGCTTCTTAAGCCTTCTTGGGGACCTTTCTGAAAGGCTTCTTAAGCCTTCTTGGGGACTTTTCTGAAAGGCTTCTTAAGCCTTCTTGGGGACCTTTCTGAAAGGCTTCTTAAGCCTTCTTGGGGACCTTTCTGAAAGGCTTCTTAAGCCTTCTTGGGGACTTTTCTGAAAGGCTTCTTAAGCCTTCTTGGTGACCTTTCTGAAAGGCTACTTAAGCCTTCTTGGTGACCTTTCTGAAAGGCTTCTTAAGCCTTCTTGGTGACCTTTCTGAAAGGCTTCTTAAGCCTTCTTGGCGACCTTTCTGAAAGGCTTCTTAAGCCTTCTTGGTGACCTTTCTGAAAGGCTTCTTAAGCCTTCTTGGTGACCTTTCTGAAAGGCTTCTTAAGCCTTCTTATATGCTTTGTCATAACGTCATAACAGCAATGAGGTAACATTATTCTGACCGCATTTCAAAATTGTTTTAAAGCTTTACCTTTGAAGATTTATCCATCCAAACTTTTTATAGCTTAGTAAGTAAAGCAGACGGCTTTAAAACAAAATGAACCTGTGCCTAGTACAATTAAGTCTCCAGAAAAAAGATAACCTTATAATACTATTTATATTGCATTTTATCTTTTAACAGTGTATAATCCTATGGTTGGTCACCTGATTATTGGCAACTGGTCAAACTGTGAATGGTTGAAGTAACTATTTCCTTAACTATGTCAAGATCTTGTCCACAATACCAAGGAGCCAATTTCCTCCTCCAGACCACATTTCCAAACAGAGAGCTAACAAATGAGACGGAGTCAATCGAAACGGCGAAACTTCAGAACGCAGTGGTTGTACAGAGAATGAAGTGATAGCGCGTCACAAACTTGAAGTGATAGCATTTCACAAACATAGTTTGTAGCTATCCATATCGTTATTGTGATCTGTATAACTCCTGCTCGCTGATGTCGATATTCACTCTAAGTGCTAGGTGAAGCTTCGGTAAATGCTGAAGTGTTACTGGTGCAGTTTTATGTACAATTATTGATGTAGATGTTAAAAGTTTTGGATATAATTCAATTAATGATATTTGATTTAAAGTAAAGATGATTTCTTTCTTGCATACTGGACATCGGTTTCTGAAACCCTGTCTTACACCAACCATTAAGATGACAACAATGCGCCACTGTATATATTAAAGAATGCAAGACTTTTAAATTAGGTTTAAAAATAATTATTCATCAAAAAGCGATTTTTAGAGGATATTTTTTTATGTCAGTAGCGATAAAAATTACTAGGCTTCAAGGTATCAGTAAACAACTTTGCACATGATTTTTGGTGAAATGCATTTTTTACATCAATTACATGTATTCCTCAAATTGAAAACTTAAGCAAGAAAAATTTTGATCAAACTTTTATAATATGGATGTAAAAATCTGACCCTTGGGCATTCGGACCGCAGACACATGACAGATACATATATTTATTTCATCTTTTTAGTGATACTTCAAATTGTTGTTGCATGCATAAATTGGTACCACATGATGATGAGCCTTTGAATAAAGAACTTGCATAAACAGTTGTATGACTTCATGGTAAAGATCACATAGCTTGCTAATCTGCTGATTTCGCATATGAAACGGACAGGCTGTCATTGAAATTAGACTTGGTTGAACAAACCTGAAGTCTTCTACTATTGGCATCAAATATTTTCAAGAAGCCCTGTTTTTATAAAATTCAAAAGTTGACCAAATTGGGGAAAGCATTTAAGCAGTGCAAGGTTTGAGGGCTTGTGCCAATACAACCACTGACACTTATTCAGGTGACTCTTCTCGTTTTGCCCTGTAATCTGTATGTTGGAACTGTGATATAATGTATGTAAAGGGAATACCAGTCAATGTGAATACAAGCTCGTAACTTTGATGCATGATTGTCTAGTAAAAATAAAGCAAATATTCAGTCATGTCGTTTGTGACCTTTTTACCATAAACCAAGTGTTAAACAGAAATGAAGACAAAACATGAAATTTTATAAAATATTGGTTATGCACCAGTCAACTGTAACCACGGCCCCCAAGGTCCAGGGTATACCGGGGATAGCCAGGGAATGGGGCCATGTTTTTACCATCCCGGTGGCCCCGCAGTGCTGGGTGAATGCGGTGGTTTTGTATTCGCGCCAAATATAGCGGGGAATGTGCCTTACTTAGGGTCCCTGAGGTGCGGGGTCATTTGGCGGGGATTTTACCATCAGTATATATATGATGACGACTTGGTGCATGCGTTTGAATCCATTGACAATGAGAAGAATTGATTCACAATTCATTACGACGGCGTAATAAAAAGCACCAGTCAATTGTAACTACGCCCCCAGGTCCGGGGAATAACGGGGACTTTGAACTTTCGGTCCAACCAACCCATGGTAAAATCCCCGCCTGGCGCAGACGAACTGATGGGGTAAAATCCCATCTTAATGCCCCGCACGCCAGAGACCCTATGTAAGGCCCATTCCCCGCTATATTTTGCGCGAATACAAAACCACGGCATTCACCGGCACTGCGGGGCCATATGAAAGGTAAAAACACGGCCCATTTCTCCGGTTATCCCCGGTATACCCCCAGACCTGGGGGGAGGGGGGCGTGGTTACAATTGACTGGTGCATTACGGAAGCGTTTTTTAATTAAATATTACATGTAAAACAGTGTTATTTAATATGTGTTTTGTTTAAACTGTTAAAGATTCATATATCATTAAAGACTTTGTCTTTTATCAATACATCCTTTGTCAGGCAGACTATGTTTGTTGGTGTCAACAAGACGTGTGAATGAATAAGCTATATTATAGTGTCTTCATCTTTTAATGTTTTTTTAAAGGTAATTAGAAGAAGATTTGCGTAATTCATGTACAAACAACATATGTCATTGGTCATTAAAATTTCTGGGCTTTATTTTTATTCGAAGATCAATGTCTCAATTCAAGAATATATATTTAATCGGGTTTGATGTATTTTCATCATTTTTGAACGGTCAGACCCTTACTACAAATAGCTTACACGGTAAAGCGTTCAAATAGTACGCTCTGACAATGTCTGAATACACATGACATTTTAAAATTTCAAAACATCTGAAATGATTTATAATAATGTATATTTGATCTAGTACATTTTTTCCATATTTTTGAAAATGCAGCTAAAAAAATCAGAAAATAACGACTATGTATACATACGCAACAGCTAAGAAACGGCGAAAAACTATGTAAATCGGTAAGAAGTAGTTACCACATGTATAAATTGATGCTAAACAATTCTAAAATTCCTTAAAAATGAATGGACATTTTAACAATATTTAAATGAGAAACAAATGTACGAAGTGAATGATTTTTGAAAACATATATATATATATATATATCGATCAGGCATATTGAATAGATTATTGCGCCGGTAATGAGCACTTGATCCACGGTCGTCATTGTATAAGCACCTTTCCGG
Organism: Mya arenaria; assembly: GCF_026914265.1. Classification (NCBI taxonomy): domain Eukaryota; kingdom Metazoa; phylum Mollusca; class Bivalvia; order Myida; family Myidae; genus Mya; species Mya arenaria. The sequence continues at coordinate 12,226,069 of NC_069125.1, read as the reverse complement.
AGCATGTGCGACTTTGGCAACTTCTTTAACATCAGCTCGAGTGATTGTGTATCGTAAGTATTTGATCGTAACTCACGAAATGTTTAACGTTTTATTACCTTTGCCAAAAGTTTTGGACTGTCTTGGTAAATCATACGGTAGATTGTTCCTTGTGCAAATACCTGTTGGTTATGTTTGTGACCTACATAGAACGGCATAAATAATGACCTTCCATGTTTATTTCAATCTGTGTCTGGAATGCGATGACAATTTGTTATGTCCATCGAGCAAATTTTAAAGACGTACCGTGTTTACATGCTTTGTTTTGTTTTATTATGCATTTGTAATCTATGATTTTTATGAACTTCTTGGAACTTTCCTTTTAAGAGGTATTAATTGCAGTAAACTAAAGTTGGGACTTTGTTTGATAATAAGTGCAATGATGAATCAAATTGTTGTGATACAATTTTATAGCTGCAATCTCACAGATTTAGCGTTTCAAATGACAACTTTTTTATTTCTTGAATATTTATAATATTTATATTATAAGAATGATCACAGATTTTCATATAATTACCCTTTGAAATTTAATGTTTGAAATTTAATGTTTATGGCTAAAAGTGTTCCTAACGGTTTCTAAAGACAAATGCATAAAACATCATTTTTTAAAATTAAATATATGAACATCTGTGGATTCTAGCAGTCTTATATCACTGACCAGTGTCCATGCATTTTTGCATAAATTGACTTGTTCCTAGACAAAAAGTAAAGCTGCAATATCACAAATGGATCGTTTTGACAACTTTTTTCTTAGAATGATCGAAATTTTGCGTATATGACTGGGAAGCCGTTGTATAAGATTGTTAACAATGAATGAGATCACAGTTTTTGTATTTACAAAATTGATACAACTTTAAATTTGTATGGATATATCAAACAAATTCCATACCAAATGCCCAGATATCCCGGGAGCTAGTTTTGGCCCTAAAAGAAATCCGCCACATTTACTCGGCATTGCGGTTTCACCTGGAGGATAAAAACATTGCCCATTTCCCCTCTATTCCCCTGGACTGTTAGTTATAATTCAATGACTGGTGCATGGCCTGTTCATTGATATGTCAAATATTTCTGATGCAAATTTTAAATTGGATGATATTTTATAATGATTTCAATTATGAAAAATAACTTTTAAGTGCCTGAAAATACAATTAGTTTGATTTTCACTTGATGTGGCACAGATATCATATTTTTGCAACTTAAATTTTACTTAAATGAATACCAATTTGAATTTGCTTCATTGATATCAGGCTTTAACTTAGGCCATAAAAAATACATTTGGTTCGGGTTACCCGACCCTACCTACGGAATAGGCGCCGACCCTACCGTTTTTATAGTCAGTTTGAAAAAAAAAAATGAAAAAAAAAAAAAATAATCTTTAAATTGCTTTTTAATATTAAGTTTAAACCTTAAATGCTTATACAGAAGATAGCTTCAACACCATTCTCCAATGATGAAAATTATTTTCTTATATAAAACCAAATAAAAAAAAAATAAAAAAAATAAAAAGCCTACCTACCCTACCTATTTTTTTAAGGATGTAACCCTAACCAAACAATTTTTTTAGGCCTTATCCATCCTTTGCTGCTATATAAATGTAATATGTCCCGGGTATTTCTTGTAATTTCTAATGTTTTTCTATCCTATATTTTTGTAACATGTAAATAATTCGGCTCTGCACAATGCCTTTTTCAGATGTCATCAATAAATGACTTGTTAGATCACAGTGATACAACAACCTTCAATAAGCCTGAACGAGTGTCGATGGAGGCCAGGGATGAGGCCAAGATGTCACTGACTCTTGCTGTTGGTGCCACATACAACAGTGTATAGTCACAAACATGGTATTGTGTTAAAGGATGTGATCAGGAGAAGTTGCAATGGATGTGACATAATGGTGACTGAAAAACACCAAGATATGAGGCTCGGGGGCAATTCCTGGTCAACCCATACTCTGCAGAAATTGTGCCTCTTCAAGAACACCTGTCCTCCCTTGCAAAGTACCATGTGCATCCATTAGGTTCATGTATGGTTTAAATTTAGACATGGGCCGTTGATGGTGGGATCTCAAAATAATGTTAGGCCACACCAGTTTTATATAGGTAACATTATCATATAACACTAGCAGATCCATTCTTATCATTATTCAAATGAAGAATAACATGACAGATTAATTATTTTTTAAATATCAGCCTTTAAAACTGCACTCTCACAGATTTAACATTTTGACAACTTTTTTATTTTTTGTCTTGAAACAAGCAAATTCTTGCATAAATATCTACAAACCAGTGATAAAAGACTTCTGACAACAGATCGGTTCGAAGCTTTACATATTTCCGTCCCAAAATTGATGTTTTATGCAAAGGCCAGAAGAGCTTATGCGATGGTAATGTGTACGTAGTATGTGCATCCGTGCGTCTGTAAACAATTGCTTGTAAACACGATACAGTCTTCAGTTTTGATTGTACTTGTACAGTATCTAGATATCCATTGGAGCTTGGTTCCTTTCGAAAACCAACCAGATCCGCCCATTCATGCCTAGATTATGGCCCTTGATAGTATAAAACAATGCTATTGTGTAAACAATTGGTTGTGAACACGATACAGTCTTCATTTTTGATTGTATCTCGATGAAACTTGTACAGTATTTAGATATCCATTAGAGCTCGGTTCCTTTCGAAAACCAGCCAGATCCGACCATGCATGCCTAGATTATGGCCCTTGATAGTATAAAAAATGCTATTGTGTAAACACTAGCTTGTGAACACGATACAGTCTTCAGTTTTGATTGTATCTCGATGAAACTTGTACAGTATTTAGATATCCATTAGAGCTTGATTCCTTTTGAAAACCAGCCAGATCCGACCATGCATGCCTAGATTATGGGCCTTGAAAGTATTAAAAAATCAGTTTGTCTGTATACAATTGCTTGTGAACATGATACAGTCTTCAGTTTTGATTGTATCTCATTGAGACTTGTACAGTATTTAGATATCCATTAGAAACCGGTTTGTTTTGAAAACCAGCCAGATCCGACCATGCAGACCTAGATTATGGGCCTTGAAAGTATTAAAAAATCAGTTTTTCTGTAAACAATTGCTTGTGAACATGATACAGTCTTCAGTTTTGATCGTATTTCAATGAAACTTGTACAGTATTTAGATATCCATTAGAAATCGGTTTTTTTTTTTTAAACCAGCCAGATCTGCCCATGCAGGCCTGGATTATGGGTCTTGAAAGTATAAAAAATGCTATTGTAAGCTAAGTCTATATTTAGCCAAGTTTACATGACCGAAGTCTATTTTTAGCCAAGTTTACATGTAAAGTCACAATTCCCCCCCCCCGCTCCCCCCCGCCCCCCGGAGATTGTCCCGCAAGGGACCAGTGCGGCAAATGCAAACGACCTCGGCGACGTTGGTGGAGGCCCAGGGAAGAGTTCTCTTTTCTTTGTAAGGGACGGACCCCCCCCCCCCCCCTTAAATTGGGAAATGTTAAAAACCTTTTTGTCTGAAACCACTCTGCAAATCCTTGCTATTTTGAACAAGGCTTTATTTAGTGGTCCACTACCATGGTGTTCAAACTATACCCCTTGGGTCAAAACTGGCACTGCCCTGGGTGTCACTATTTTCCTAGAGACTTATATTCTAATATTTTCAAAATCTTCTTGTTTTAAACCACAATGCCCATACCTTTGATATTTGTTGTGGAGCATCATATGATGCAATTGAAAACATTTGAAATAATGCTCCTTGGGCAAAAGCTGGCCCCACCCCTTTTGACTTACTTATTAATTTTTAAAGCTACAGTAATGAAATTTTGACCATGTGAACAGTTTTGTAAGCAAGCATTAATGTTGTCCTCGGATGTCCTTGACTTTGACCTTTGACCTACTTTTTATTTTTAAAGCTACAGAAATGAAATTTTGACGATGAGTACAGTGTTGAAAGCAAATATTTTTTACCCTCAGATTACCTTTACTTGGCGCATATTAAAATAGTTCATGCAACTAATCTGCTTACAACACTTCCTGTCCTCAGATGTTGAACGTGCAGCGTTTTCAGCTAACCCAAACACTAAAAGTGAACTATATATTTGTTGCCTATTTCTCAACCGTACATGCTCTGGATTGAAAATGACCACAAGAGCCATGCCAGTAGAGCATAGGCCCTTTTGGGCCTCTTGTTCTTAAACCGTTAGTAACGGTTTAAGCCATAAAACATTAAATTTAGAATGGAAATATGAAGATCTGAGATCTGATCTTTTGTCAACGGCCTTTTATCACTGTCTAGCAGATATTTACGCAAAAAAATCTACTTCCAAGACAAAAAAAATATAAAAAAAAGTTGGAAAAACAGTAAATCTGTGAGAGTGCAGCTTTAATGCTTTGTTGACAAAATATTTATAAAAAGTTATCCGAATGTCCGAATACGAATTAAGTTCATGTTGAAACACTAGAAGCACATTATTCTCTTTTTGGCCAGCTTTCATTTTTCTTCCTAGTGGAATATGCTGTATGAAGCAATGAATATTGAAATGTTGGTTTCAGAAAGACTATGTGCACCATCAAAGTCAGGGGCGTAGCTTGACGAAAATAAATGTGAAGGCCACTTTCGTGGGGTGTCTCCCCCCCCCCCTCACCCCACCCCGATTTTTATTTTAGGTAGGTTGTGATTGGTGCGTTTTGTTGTAAAAACATTAATGAGAACAACAATATCACTCTTTTTTACCTTGAATTAAATTTATATTAAGGCGCATTTATCGGGATTTCAAATTTAAGCCCCTAACCCCCTATGTCTTCAGTTTTTATTGCAGATTTAGCAATATTATTTATTCGATTTTCTGAAAAATGTGTAGGCCGCGGCCTACACGGCCTAAAGGAAGCTACGCCCCTGAAAGTCTGAGAGGAGAAAGTAGCAATAACGCTGGAGGAAGTTGATATTTGGGCAACAGTTACACGTCATCAACATCAATGTTACATGGTGGTAACTTGAAGGCAATATCTTTTTAATTGCGCAATCTTTTGAACATACAAAACTATAATAATGATTTTGGGTTTGCTGTCAACATTGTTTTTACATAAATTGATTAGAATCACTTTGCAGAATACTGAAAATTCAATATACTAGTGTAGATCAATCCAGTTAATTTGCCAACTCTTAAAGACAAGGTCCCATGTAGTTTGTGATTGTAAGGTAATGCTGTTAACATGCACATTCATTGAGTAAAGGTGGTTGTGTCTGCTCTGTAACTTTGTCATTTAAAAATTAAAGGTTGTTCAGAATATTTGGTATACATGTTCAGCATAAAATGTTGACATGTTGCATGCAAGTCCCCTAATGTTCTGGGGTTTTTTTTACTATTTTTAAGATGTTTTAATGAAATGCGATATATATAATTATATATATGTCAAGGTATCTTTTATAGAACTTCCACCTTCGTTTGGCACATTATGGTCACTAACCATGTGCAATGCCCACATACTTTCCTTGAAGATCAAGGTAAAACTCACATCATCTTCACCACATATGGCTATAAATTGGCACATACCATGTCCTGGTTGTTGACACCATTAGATTTCATCTGTTCTATCACTTAATTATCGCCTTTTCCATCGCGATTTGAATACATGTTTGTTTCCGTAAGAAAGTTAAAATCATTTATAACTAAACTTCTATAACACCTCTTGTTTATTAAGTTAGTACTTTTAGTGTGTGCATGTAATCACTTCTCAATGCTCTTATGCAATCGTATACAGTGAGTTTTATTGCATTGAATATATTTATCAGAGTATGTTGTTCTTCCAGAAAACTGAGGCCCTTTTCAGACGGTAATGATGTCCGGAGCTTTGACTTAACATGCTTGCAAACAACCATCCAATGTTGAGGACTTCTTTATGAATGATTTTCCAGTTGCCTAGTTGTCATGACAATCTCCATGAGAGAATGAGCTGTACTGGCCTGTCAGTGATGTTGAAATTGAGATGTACTTTTCCACATTTTGATTCAAAACTAATTAGATGTTATGTACATTCATAAACCAATTGCTATATATTCTTTCCTGAATAATAACAAATTATCCATTTTTCATTAACCATGCTTTACTCTTTATCATTTGTATACAACTACTAAACATACATGTATGCTTGCGATTAAACTGTGCCATTCATTTATTATATAGGCATCTTCATTTCATGTCATACTAGCAATGACCCATTAGAGTATAATGGGTTTTTTGAATTGTTCAATATCATTTTTATCTTTTCGATCAACAATGCCTACCTCTCACATTTTCATACCTTTACTTCATTTCCCACTGCGTTATCAAGTTTGTAAGTAAGCACCAAATACTTGACGTCTCATGTCAATTTTATGCAAAAGTGTTAGACATTATATACATCTAGCATATCATTCCCACTTTCATTGTTACCAATTGCATTCAAGTTTGAACCAGATTATAACATTATTTCTTTACTTATTTTTTCAGTCCATAAACAATTATATTTATTCTAAAATTTTTATCAAAGTTTTAACCACATTTTTCCCCTTTTGTTCTGAAATGTTGTGGTTCATTTTGTTTGTTTTTTATAACATTTTCAAATCCTTGGTCATCTAATACCCTTCTTCACATTGTATTCTAAAGAGTCTCACCTGTTTTTTGGTGGTAAAAAAACATGCATATTGATTGATTTTATTGATTGGACTTAGCTTTTTTAATTTTTGTTGGGTTGAATTCAAATTTTCACAGACAATAAATGGATAATGCCTTCAATATACCAAATGGGTTATTGAGTCACACATTTGAAAGGTTAGGGTGATGGTGGAAGATATTTTTGTATTTTTGGACTTTGTAATTTTTAGCTAGTCTGATTTTTTAACTTTTGTGCTTGGGTCACTAACAAGCAAACCACTTTGAACCTTTGGATAACCTGTTAATTATCAAGTGTACAAAATTAAATAAACCATAAAAGGATAAGATCAGGTGAGCGGTCATTACTTGCAGGCGGTGCTCTTGTTAAAAAATATTTTCACCTGTATAATAACTTTCACATGCTCATTCTAAAGTGAAGTTTTTTATTCATGTTTTCACATTCTGTATTGTTGTGGATGTTTTAACATTTATGTTTTCTATTTCATTATATTCCATGCCAAACATAAATAGTTTATTATTTACCTTAAGGATAATAAAATAAAATGAACACATGTGTAGGTGTGCTACAGACGGGATACTTTAATCAAAGATACACTCACATAACTTCCAGTATATTATTACTACTGGCTTCACAGTTCTTATACATATTTCATAATGAAAAACACGCTGCTAAAAGCAGTCCTAAAGTGTCCGGAACCACTGCTGCACCCACTCTCAGACTCAACAATTCTCGCATTGCCATGGTAACAGAAAATACCAATCTGAAAATATAAATATATTTTAAACAAGGTTCAAAATAATGTTTAACATATATTATTATATGTATCTAAATACATTCATAGATAATGAAAATTTGACAATTTTGCAATGTTTTCTTTATCCCGTCTGAGCGTCGAATGACCAATTCAGCTCAGTAAATGCACGAGGAAAACTCCTGATTTACGCACGAGTAACCAGACCTATACCTAATAGTACTTTAATAATCCTATACCGCAATAATAATAAATACATTTGTTTTCTATTTCATTATATTCCATGCCAAACATAAATAATTTATTATTTACCTTAAGGATAATAAAATAAAATGAACACATGTGTAGGTGTGCTACAGACGGGATACTTTAATCGAAAGAAAAAGAACGGGGAATCTTTTACTATATGTTTTTTTAAAACAAAACAAAACAAATTATACATTTGCTCCAGTTAAACTAAAGATCTACAGATCATCGCAAGTGACTAAGAAAAAGAATTCTTTTTACATAAACATACGAATACTTCGTATAACATTATTCGTTTTACAATACACTAAATACCATTCTCGTCATATTTGTAAACAAACCATCCTTAACATGACTTCAAAATAAATGAAATAATTTCAATACTTGTCAAATACAAAGAAAAAATGAATAATCTAAATTCCTAGATTTTTCGATACACTCATTTTGACTTGTACCGAATCTCTAACATGTCTGTCCTTAGCACTGTCGGACTTCCAACGTCCATGCTTTTTAAGCAATCTCTCTGATACACCATTTGCAATCGCTGCTGTGGCCCCACCCGAACGAAACGAATGTAAACCATATTGTTTACTATCAGTACCGACAGCTTTTAGATTTTTTATCAAAATTTCCCTGGCTCTATTGTAAGAAATAGGTTTTTTCGGGCAAAGAATATGCTTATTCAATTTACGAGAATATCTGATATTACAAAAAATGTATTCACATGATTTATCATTAATTTCAGCTTCAAACAGAAATTTCTCAAGGAAAGAAACTGGACAAGAACATTTTCCTGTTCTAGAAATGATCACCTTTTCGCCAGCTTTGCACTGATCTGTTTTACTAGAAGAAATAAAAATTTCTGCACAATCATAAAAAATCTTAAGATCAGACCTTTTAATATGTGAAAGCTCACTAAATCTCAAAAAACCTGCAAAACTTACTAAACACATGCAAATGAATCTTAAATCCAAGATATTGGTTGTATTTCCGAAATGAGCAATAAGTTTAAGCAAATCTTCTTTAGAAATTTCAAATTTTTGCTGAGTCGGCCTGCCAGAATCTCGCAACAGACCATTTTTTGGTAAAACTTACTAGATTTGTATTACAAGGGTCAGAAAACCCTGAAACTTTATGAGCCCACGAAATACTATAAGTAATGACGTTCACTTTTGACGCTGACGGTGAAGAATCTTTCATGGATGAAAGAAAAAGTGCAACATGATAATCGGAAGCTGGAAGCGGTTTAAATTCATATTTTTTGCACCACTGGCAAAACGATTTAAAATAACAATTGTATTGTTTGTAAGTGTTATCTGATTTTGACAGTTTCACCAGCGTTTGTAAATTATCATGTTGTTTTTTTGAGATCATCGGGCAGACATTCTTTGTGAAAATTCCTCCAATGTCCAACCTTGAATGCATCTGTCAAATGTATAATATAATAACATAATAACACCTTTTTGTGTATAATTATTAACTTTTCCTTTCACATACGCATATACCATTCAAAACATATTTCTTATAATCTTCGTGTACAGTACACGACTTCATTTGTACCAGGTACAAATGGGCACTCCGGCTCGACAGGCCGAGTAAACGAAATTAATGCCGATAACGTAGGGGAAACAACCCACACACACTCGTATCATGTATTTTCACAATTATCTTGCTTATACTTTTCATCGTCCTTTATGCCAAAATAGATATTAAGATCATGATCTTTATAAACGGTGCTTTTTAAACATCAAGGTAAATATACAGAAAACGCTGTTTTACAATTAGCAAATACAAATTTAAAATATTTTCGCTTCCTTCATGAGCATTAAACGCTTATAATATTAAACATAACCAGTGTAAACAACTCCAACTCAGTGCTGAGTCATGTATAGTCATAACTATCTTTGATATACTTATCCTCGAAAAGTTATACATTTCCTCTCCATAATTCATAATCGTGTGCATCACACAAGCTAAACAAAACACAACTAAGCACAATTTACTTCTTACTTCTGCAGTCTCGTATACATTAAAATACTGGCAATTAAAGACGAATAGCTAGAACTTTGCTAGAGAAACGTCTAGAACTAAATACGCTTTCACTCCTGCTATCAAATATTGATTGCCATTTATCAAACTCCAAAACCTCCAATACAAAATCTCTCTTCTGGCAGTTTGCTTCAAACAAAGTTGGCCAAAATGCTGCGCTAGGCCATTTAGGAACAACTAAAGTTCCATGTGCAGAACAAGCAATTAAATGAAATACAGCTCTATTTACTAGATAAATAGGCGGGACTAACCAATTGTTTTCACTGGCCCAATTCTGTGTGAATGCATCGACTGCCTCAGTTTCAATATCATGAAACTTAGAATTGAATCTATGTATTTTCCTATTACTATAATTAGCAAATCTGTCTACTGTAAACGGTCCCCATATCCTATTCATATACCCGAAAAACTGAGGTGTAACCTCCCATTCATCAGTATTCCTATATTTACTGATATCATCAGCAATCTGGTTCAAATCCCTAGGGACCCATTGAATGTCAAGATCAATCCTGTTTTGTAAACAAAGTCTAAACACTCACAGCCAATTCCTGTAACTCTAAAATGGGGCTGCCAACCTTGATAACATGAACACAAACTTGAGAATCTGAGAACCATTTTACCTTATGATTTGCTAAAGAATGTCCATACGCTCTCAGTGCCAAAAATACAGCCTTCATTTCTCGGAAAGTTGAACTTTTATCCTTGTCATCTTCTGACCACATGTCGTGAAATACAAAACCTGGCATATTGACAATATGCGCTCCACATGCGAAACTACTAGCAACAGAATACTCTTCTAGCGTATCTACAGCAGTGCATTTACCCAATTTTCTGTAATTTGAATTGTCTACATGTTCGAGCCAGAATCTAATCTCAGAAATACACGGACAGTCTATTTCTAAACTGAATGGGAAATCCCAACTAGTCCTTGAACAAATTTGAATGTACATAAATCTAGTCATAAGCCGTGCAATATTGCCAATAACCGGCATCATAGAAATTACTTTCCCGGTGCACTTCGCTAAACTCCTAGCAGAAACAATATGAAGAGAATTTAAAAATTCCAAAAGCAACATTTTAAAATCTTCAATTCTACGTGCTGGAATGCTAATAGAGTAGTCAATGCTATTCCACAACAAGCCAATCCACTCTAGATTTTGAACCGGTAACCAGACTGACTTTTCATCATTTATAATAAGCCCTGCCCGATTGAGGCTATCTTTCACAAATATTGCATCGCGTGTAGCTAAATCACAACTCTTGTTGGTCCCCCACCCATCATCAAGAAACATAACAATTTTGATACCGTTGAATCTCCAGAACTTAACCATTTCGCGCAATGCCTTACTGAATATAAAAGGAGCGCTCGACAAACCGAAAGCAACCACAGAGTAGCAGTAGTATTTTCCTTCTAAACTGAAACCCAGAAATGTTTTATGTTCTGGGAATATATCGATATGATAATAACCTTTAGACAAATCAAATTTGTAACAATACGAGTCTTTTTCAAAATATTCGACTCCTACTTTCCAATCTTCGAATGTCATCTTTTCCTTCCAAATATATTTATTTACTATTCTGAGATCTAAAATAAGTCGTTTCTTACCCGATTTGTTTACAGAAACACTTAAAGGACTGACTACATGAGGTGGAAAATCTGTTTGTTCTATAAAACCGTTTTTCAACATGTCATCAATAGATTCTTTAACAAATTCAATATTTGAAAGAGCTGACTGATTATTTTTTGAAAACGTTCTTTCCGGCATTGAAATGAAAGGAATTTTATAGCCGTTTTCAATAACATCTATCATATCAGGGTTTGTGCCAATAGTCTTCCAATAGTGTACATTGTTTTTAAGGCTGCCTTTAACCAAAGATGTTTTGATGGGAGAATCAGATTCAAACTCAAAACAATGATATTGATTACAAATATTGAATAAATACTCATCATTTAGTGGCTGAGTTTGCTCCTGTGGACTTGACTTTACGGTTGGCTCACTGGTTAAATCTGGATAGCCACTCGCACTCGCGCCGGAAGTGACCCCGTTTTCCACGTGCGAAGCAGATACTTTATCTGGCGTTCTAGAATAAGGTTGCTGGGGTTGATACTGGTCCTGATAGGGACTGTAGGTCCGAAAAAGATACCACATGCCCGTAGCCATGGGCCGTGAGGCCCCGCACCGGAAGAACGTCCCGGGTATCCAAAGGTTGCCGCTGGTGCTGGCCTCCGCCCCATACGATCAGGGGAAAAAGAAAGAAAATCAGCATTTGTAGGATTACCCTTTTTAAGTTTTCTGACAGCCTTGGCTTCAGCCCTTTTGATTTTACGCTCGTCATCGCTATCAGAGCCCAATGCTGGGGTTTCATATTCTTTGACTGTGGCCCAGCCCCCAGGGGAATTGTCTGCCAAACGAATAAGTTTGTTTCTATGTTTAATTTTCCTTAGCGCTTTTTTAGCTTTTTCTTTATTTGAATCAAGGCTGTCAGAATCCACGATAAAGTGTAACATGTTTGAAATGTCAGTATTGACGTGAAACTGAATTTTGCAGGAGGTATTCTTGAAATAAGGAATGTTATCTTTCTCCTTTTGTTTGCAACTTGTACTCGTTAGCTCTTGTTTTAATGTTGAAAGTTTCGTGTCAAAATAAGATCTGAATAAATCAAAAGCTCCAAACAAATCTCCTTCTCTATCCCCCGAGGGCCCGGGCCTACCTTTATCTCCGCTGTAACTTGCTCCAGGGTCTCTATCATTCAAGGTCTCCGAGTCCCTGCCACGAGATGTGCAAACCGGCTCCTTGCCACGTTGTACTTCCGGTCTCCTGCTACGGTCTTCCGGCTGGATAGACTGGCCCAAGGAAATAGACGAAAGCTGCCTATGGCTAAACTCAAGCTGATCTTGGTCATTTATTCCCGCAGAGTCAAATGACATCTTCCCGAAGTGAATACCAAAGATTAAGAAAAAACTCGAGATTTGACAATTTTGCAATGTTTTCTCTATCCCGTCTGAGCGTCGAATGACCAATTCAGTTCAGTAAATGCACGAGGAAAACTCCTGATTTACGCACGAGTAACCAGACCTATACCTAATAGTACTTTAATAATCCTATACCGCAATAATAATAAATACATTTAAACATCTATGTATATAGCCTGTAAAAAGTTAAGTGTTTCAAAATCCATACATTTATAGTGCATATTTCACAGACTTACCTGCTAGTTCATACTTCATGTTGATATTTTCCTAATATTGACAATAGGGCTTGCTTAAATCACTTCACCCTTTGTAAAAGTTATTATAGAATGATTGATAATACTAACACATGTATTTTTAGCTCGACCATACGAAGAAAAGGAGGGCTATACTACTCGCCCCAGGTTGGGATATTTATTGATAACTTTTATACCCTTCACTCAATTGACTTAATACTTCACACAATTGTTCAGGACCATCACACAATGAGGTTACATAACTCCATATTATCCTAAATACAAGTTATGGCCCCTGATTCACTTAGGTTAAAGTTTTAGGGTAGGTTAAAGTTTAAGGGCAAGTTGGGATTTTCACTTAAAATTCCAATACCATTCATTCAATTGACTTAATACTTCACACAGAGCCATCACATAATGAGGTTAGATAACTCCATATTATCTTTTATACAAATTATGGCCCCTGATTGACTATGGAACTTAGGTTAAAGTTTTAGGGCAAGTTGGAATATTTATTAATAACTTCTATATCCTTTGTTCAATTGACTTAATACTTCACACAGTTGTTCAGGACCATCACACAATGAGGTTACATAACTCCATATTATCCTAAATACAAGTTATGGCCCCTGATTCACTTAGGTTAAAGTTTTAGGGCAGGCCAAAGTTTAAGGGCAAGTTGGGATTTTCACTTAAAACTCCAATACCATTCATTCAATTGACTTAATACTTCACACAATTGTTCAGGACCATCACCTAATGAGGTTACATACTCCATATCCTTAATACAAGCTATGGCCCCTGATTGACTTAGGTTAAAGTTTTAGGCAAGTAAAAGTTAAGGGCAAGTTGGGATTTTAATAAAAAAAACCTTCTATACCGTTCATTTAATGCACTTAATAAAATTCAAAATTATTTACGACCATCTTACAACAAGAAACATAACTCCGTTTTAAGCCTAAATACAAATTGTTGCCCTTGATTTTATTTTGATTTTTTTTTTTTTTAATTTCCTTTGTAAGGCATATTTGTATACTTATATAACCACATTTTCATAATGGGAAATTAAGTTATTTGAATGACTTGCGTCATTGTTTGGGCCGGCTGCTGGAAGGGCAGCATCAAAGTCACCTTATGTATCGATAATTTTAGTTAGGTTTGGCATAAAGAGACCAAACTTGGTATTATTACAACATTATTGTATTCTAAGTCAAAGCGGCGTAGTCGAGCGCGCTATCTTACGACGGCTCTTGTTGTTAATCTAATTGCTGTTTTAGAACTCATCATGTCAGCAGTGCTTAATAACTTGTGTGTATATTTTTTACCAGTTGCTGCTTTAAACTGCTTTTAAAACACTTTTTGAGGTTTTTTCACAATTATCTTGGAGAGTTTTTGTTGTAGTTAGTCAAAATTTTGTATGAAACATCTTTGGTTAATGTGACAACATCTATCATTAAGTACAGATTGACGACCTCATCAATTTTATGTCGAAAATCATGCATTTTATGGACAGCAAATCACCCTTCAAATTATGCTATGGAGGGCACAACCGAACACTTGCAAAGCAAAAATACATGGTCATACAATTATAATTAATAAGTATGCTATATTAAATAAACACTTACCTGTAAAATTATTTATTGTTTCCGATGTTTTTCAAAACATGCAATTCAAATGTAAAGCCAGATTTCTATTTATAAATATCTTGAATGTAGGTTACTGCAAAACCTAAAGATGCACGTGCACCCTCTGACGTCATTCCCCCATGTGCTACATTTTGATCTTGAAGCGTATACACATTGAATGGCATTTTTTTAGAAAAATACTTAACAAAACAAGATGAAACTTCCCAAGTGTGACCAAGGCAAGCCTCTGTAGTGATCTAGATCTTTGAATAATCGATCACGGTAAACAAACGGGTGTTTTAGACGGTGTTCGGGATTTGTGTCCTGTTCGGAAATGTACCGTCAACCAGTCATCACTGATAACACATTGAAAATCAATGTTCCATTCATACATGTCTTTTTAGTATATATGTTGATAATGTTAATACACATTACATGTGAATTTACACATATGTTTATTGCAAACCTCATCAAAACATAAACAGTTTGCTCACGTATATATTTACAAAAAAGCCATTTACTGAATTTATAACTACTTTCCATTGATTTTGATATGTAAATAAAACAAAGTACTACTCGTTCGTACAAAACACTTTTTATTTGCTATGGTGTACATTTCCGTGTTCTGATTGCATACAGATGTCATTTTCGAATCCATTTTTCAACATTGACATGATATTCATTTCTATTGTGAAATTCCACTTGAAAACAATATTAAGATCTTGTATAATAAATGCCTTAATGTGTTTCAAAAATGTCACTATATTATGCAAACTTACTGCAGTAAAATATGCAATGACATACATTTCATATCAACTCGTGTGTCTTTATCTCCCTTTCACCTTCTTCGAAAAAACTTCCAAATCCTAAAATATTCTACATACATTACATTTATCTTACACTATATGTATGTTTGGTTTTTCCAAAGTTATATATAGGTAAGGTTATGCCAAATATAGAAAATCAGCTGTCTCATAATTGGAGAATACAAGAGGCACGCAAGGGGTTTAAAAGTTTCCATATAGGCGATAAATATAAACTGACAACATAATTATCATTATTATTTTTAAATATTTTGCACTTGAATATTACATTTGATGAATTTTATTTTATGAGGAAAGCAACAAGAAGTAAGTATCCCCACGATATTTCATTTCAAAACGTTATTTTACATGCCTGCGAAACAGTGACTCCAGCTTTTCTAAGAGCTGTGTATAAAAAGAGCCAATGACACTTCCGAGCTAGAGCAAAAGAACGGATATCATCGTAAAACTTTAGTATGACTCGTTATTTTATCTAGTATCACAATTATGAGGTGGGTTTTTTTTTTGAAAAATCAGAGGAATGCAGTGCCATATAAATATGTTTAATCTTCACACGTATTACGGTTATTTTGTAAACATTGTTTATGGAGTTATAAAACCGATTCTCCCATCAAACACATGCATGTTTACAAACGAAAGTAGAACATTTTCACCTATTTTCAGCTGAATTTCACTCAAGAAGCCTTCATTTAAGATAAAACCAGTATCATCGAGTGCTTTTATTATGTCGGGAATAAAAATGACCGTCTGTTTACCGGAATAAGTATGTTTATACTCTTTTTCTGGGTTGAGCTGGAGCCAAAAGCCAGGGAGCTGGAGCCAAAGCGCGGAGGCTGGGCCAATACGCTATATAATAATGCACTCAGTTGAAGTTCTGTGTTTATTACTAGTATTAAGATATTGTTGTATTTTTTAAAACATATGATTATTTATGAATATTTAATGCAGTTCATCTGATAATGGGTGTTGCAATCACAGAAAAGTCGATGGAGCAAAACAATCCTTTCACAACATGTATATAATTATGGTTACTGTTTCTTGGCTAGTTTTTTTACTCCAATCAGATTCCAAAATAAATCAATTGTAGTGGATCAAAGAAAGTGTGTCATTTAACAAAGATTAAATATACGAAAAACTGGTAAACTATGTGGTAAATTACATCAACGTAGAAATTAATTTACCGCAGGACACCAATCGGATTCAATACGTGTTAGTGCTATTTTTCTTATGTTTCTGTACATTTGATTAATATTTGCTATATTTAGGGGATATTATGATTTTATGACCTTTATCACGTCGAGTTCGGTGTGTAAACACGTACCCGTCGAGTCCGCAGGTCGAGACGGATAGATGTTTAATCATTGAACGAGACGTGATGCAGGTCACCAGAAAAGCGCTTTACCGTAATATTCTATTTATTATATACCTGCCTATTTAATTATTCCTTTTTATTGTTCGGTTTCAATTTGATTTAAATTTACCGCCATCTGTCAAATGCGCGTATGTTTCGAATGTGTTGCGTAGTTTTGTGTAATAAAGTCAACGGAGGCTACTACAGCGAAACGAAGTGAGAAAAAAACAGAATTCACTTTATTGAGCAAAATAAGAACACAATATTTTATGGTTTAGCAAAATTAACAAATTACTACTACGAAAACAATTATTAAATGTCACAGCACAAAAATCAATTACAACAAATCGGCACTTATTTTACGAGTATTCACTAGTCGTCATTTCCTGTAGACGTAACACGGCCATTTTTAACAAAGTAAATGTTTGTGGGATTTTTTGACGATCATAATAATTATGCAAAATTGAGGGGAGTTCGTTAGTCAATCACTTTTTCTATCGATGATGTGAATTCGCCTTTTTCTCTGTATTGGCGAGCTGCTGATATTCATGATAAGAAACATGGATAATGCAACAATTTATGTACTTCGATATCGCAAACAACTAGTTCACTTAAGTACATGTGTAGCTGTCTAGATAGATTGGAAGTGTTTTCTGCTTTTATGCTTATCGCCATGGTTCTTTGAAGAACATTAGAACCATGTTCCTGAATATTGGCATGCTTCTGGAGCGTGACTAAGGTTAGATTATTTTATACATTTAAAAGTTGATTGGTTTTACCAGTTTATTTGGTCACGCTGTGTTTAGCAACGCGAAAGTAGTTCCGGGATTACACACGGTACTCGCATGATACGGAAAACGACAGTATGGTGATACGGATTTTTCAATACGGTGTGCTGTATTTTCACTGTTGGATATGGAAAATAAATTTGATAAGCATATCATAAATATTTATATATTGGAACATATCGAGGAATAAAACAAATATATATATATTTTTTTTATTAAGTTATCCTTATTAATAAAGAATAAAAGCTCCCTGACTTTTGGCTCCAGCTCAACCAAGGAAAAGAGAATAAACATGCTTATTCCGGTAAACAGGCGGTCAATTTTATTCCCGACATAATAAAAGCACTCGATAATACTGGTTTTATCTTAAATGTAAGCTTCTTGGGTGAAATTCAGCTGTAAATTGGTGAAAATGTTCTACTTGCGTTTGTAAACATGCATGTGTTTGATGGGAGATTCGGTTTTATAACTCCATAAACTAGATGTTTATACAAAATAACCGAAATACGTGTGAAGAACACATTTATATGGCACTGCATTCCCCGATTTCTCAAAAAAGCCCTCATAATTGTGATACTAGATTAAATAACGAGTCATACTTATGTTTTATGATGATATCCGTTCTTTTGCTCTAGCTCGGGAGTGTTATTGGCTCCTTTTTTTACACAGCTCCTATAAGAGCTGGAGCCACCGTTTTGCAGGCGTGTTTTATAAGTGCTTCACGTAGACACATCGAAAACGTCACTGTACAATCTATTAAAAGAAAGTCAGTTGTCTACTTCGATGTTAAAACTGAGGTTAAACAGCTATCGCCAAAAAAAACTAAAATGGCTTCTTACATGCAGGTAAGATTTTTAATTATGATAATTTGAGCACAGACAATGACTATGTCGATGTAGATAGGCTGTCAATGTCGATGTTTAACAAAAGTTTCAACACTTCCGCGTTGACCCATTGCCATGCTGTAGGTTACACACCACCATTGTCATTTCCTTTATAGTTCAATGTGATTGTGAAATGATTATTTTTAGAACAACATTTAAAGGCATTTCGAGCGAATGCAGACTATGATAAACATATATATATATATTGTTAAAGTACAAGCTTTAAATTACCTTTTAAGCAACTAAAAAAGGGGGGTCAAGTTATTCCTAATAAAAATCTCTCCACTTGAAAAACAAACTCTAAATATTGCACAGTCCGCCATGACAGTTCTTCCAAAATGACCTTTCAACTATAGGGCAGCAGTTTATGCTTAAATCTCTATTCTAAATGATAAATCAAGCAATAATAGATACTCAAGGTATAAAAGTTTCAGGAATAATGATATTTTTGATTTACAGTGTATTGAGCATGTGGAAACATGTCTATCAGTCATACAAACATTATTTTTTTATTGAGAATTTTCCACACAACGGAAGTACATATGACGCAATGGTGACGTCATACCTGTATTCAGCCATGCATTTGGGGACACGACTAGCATTATCGTTGTCATCACATGCGGGAGATCACTAAATCTGACTTTTGTCAGAAAGTGTCGAAATAAAATTGAAGACATCTGTAAAACAATCAGTGTATTTCATATGTTTCCAAAATTCAGATAAGCACATATGCTAACTTGATTAGTCGAGAACAACCTCGTTGACCTGTTTGAAATTACATATATATATATATTATCTGAAATCACTAGCGGTCCGAGGGACCCCCCCCCCCCCCCCGCCTTTAAATCGTCAAAGTTTCCTATAATTTCAATATAGGAGAAAAAAGGTATAAAATACGCCCACAATGTACCATTTCGGTCTAGAAATTGTTTAAAAAAATTGGGGAGAACCCCACCACCGCCAACAATTTAAACCATATCAATTTCTGTTCTGAGGGAGGGGAGCAACTCTCCAAACGTTCCTAAGAAACGTCCCCTCTAACGTGAAATCCTGGTTCCACCCCTGAATATCACCCTTAAAGATTTGACATTATGACGGTGCGTATTACTGGAAAGAACTGTTTAAGGTCATTAATTATGATTTTTTATTGGAAAAAAAAACATTGAGCGTGAAATTTGGCCAAATATGAAATATGAAAAGTACCTATGACCTGACTTTTATAAATTAAAGTCAATAAAAAAAATCATACATTTATTGACATTTTATTCAATCAGTTTTACCATAGCTATATCTTTAATTACAAATAGCTAATTATTTACCATGTACATTTAGATAATACCAACTTGTTAAATAATTAAAAGGGCAGAGCCTGGATGACACCTAAAGAGTTCTTTTTAAATTATTTGGTGTAATGCCCCCACCTGCGCCCCCCCCCCCCGAAAAATAAAAGAAGAAAAAAATTGTCCTGGCCAAGTTTTTCGTCTTTTTAGCTCACCTTAGCCGAAGGATCGATGAATGTCCGGCGTCCGTCGTCTGTCGTCCCTCGTCCGTCATCTGTCCACACTTATTTTTTAACACTCTAGTGGTCACATTTTTGCCTCAAGTGTCACGAAACTTGGTCAGGATGTTTGTCCCAGTAATTACTAGGACGAGTTCGACTATGGGTCATCTGGGGTCAAAAACTAGGTCACATGACCCATTTTTTTTTAGAAAAGTCTTGTTAACACTCTCGAGGCTACCTTTTCAGCCCAAATATCCTGGAAATTTGTCAGAAAGCTTGATAAGTTGATTTCTAGCCCAAGTTCGAATATGGGTCATCTGGGGTCAAAAACTAGGTCACAACTATGGAAAAACCTTGTTAACACTCTAGAGGTAACATTTTCAGCCCAAATATCCTGGAAATTTGTCAGAAAGGTTGTTTCGTTGATTTCTAGCTCTACTTCGAATATGGTTCATCTGGGATGAAAAACTAGGTCACTTGACCCAAAAATAGAAAAATCTTGTGAACACTCTAAAGGCTACCCTTTTAGTCCGAATATCCTGGAAATTTGTCAGAAAGGTTGTTTCAATGATTTCGAGCTCGAGTTCGAATATGGGTCATCTGAGGTCAAATACTAGGTCACAGAGCCAAAATATGGAAAAACCTTGTTAACACTCTAGAATTAACATTTACAGCTTAAATATCCTGGAAATTTGTCAGAAAGGTTGTTTTGATTTTTTTTTAAGTCAAGTTCGAATATGGGTCATCTGTTGTTTTTTTATTATTATTTTATTGTTTTTAAATCATTGAAGGTACCAACTTCAAACTGCATAAATTAATCACAGTAAATTGTGATTTTTTATAATGAGTTTTATAAATCTAACCTAAATATTGTAAGAGTTATTGCCCTTTGTATCTTTTTAAACAAATACTTAGTTGTCATGTTTTTCACGCCTGTTTAAAAAACTGGACATATAATAGTTCCACCTATGGTGTATGGAAGGGCAGACAGGCACCATCCAGTATGTAGTAAAATGTAGTGATACACAATGCATTCATGCAGATCTCTTGTGATTTACTATTGTGATCTCATTTAATTGACTCTATATTTCAGAAAACCATGCTTACACTTCTGCTGTGTCTGTGTGTGGGGAACAGCACTTTGAGGGTTATTGCAAATGAGCCAAGTTTCTGTGATACGGCATTGATATGCAAGTATGTTTTTTGACAAATTGTGTTATATCACATAGAAATTATTGATTTAAGTAATATTGCACATTTTGTGTATTTTATAACAAAATCCTACCAGTACTTATTCGTTATTATACACTCACCACGTAGTGTTGAGGGCTAAAAAGGAATCACCTTGTCTTGTCCGTCCGTCAATGTAAAGGCTACTTTACTCCATATGTTTTTAAGGTATTGACCTCAAACTTCATACACATAGTGACTGTATTGAGGAGAAGTGCTACATACAAAAGAAACATTACTTTGTGAATGGTATTTCGAGAGTAATTGCCCTTTGATTATTTTTTTATTTTTATACTAATTTTTTATATACTTAAATTTTATTTTCTCTTAATTATATATCTTGAAAAGTCTTTGATGTTTTGGCTTCAAATTTCATAGTTTGCATATAGGTCTAATGGAGAATAAGTGCATTGTGTAGGAACCATAACTCCAGGTGCAGTCGAGTTTTGAGTTATTGCCATTTGTTAATTCTCATACTTATTTTTTTTGTCCTGAGCATTATTTGAAGTCTTTGAGGTATTGACTTAAAACTTCATTGAGGAAATGTGCAGAGCATAAGAATCATAACTCTGGTTGAAGTATTTATTGATATATTACCATTTGATAATTTTCATACTTATTTTTGTCTGGAGTATAACTATGAGGTATTTACTTCAATCTTCATATTCAGATACATCTCATTTAGGGGGAGTGCAGTTCATATGAACCATTACTCTTGGTGCAGTATATTTTTAGTTATTGTCCATTGTTCAGTTGTTATCCTTTGTCGTAAGGCATAGTTGATACTGCTTCACATTTGATATCAGGCGGACATGGCAGTCTGTGGCAGCCCTTGGTATACTTTTTTACCCTTCTCCATAACAGTATATGAAAAAGTTGAATTCAAGGTTTTTGGGCAACTTTGGATTTTAACTCAGATTTCAAAGAATGTTCATTTAACGGCATTCTTTCTTTACACAGTAGCCATTGCACAAGTAAGGTAACATAACTTCATATTAACCCTTAATGCAAATTATGGCCCTTGAATGACTTTGTTTCTTTTACTTGTTTTGCTTTTTTGCTTTAAACAGGCTCATAATTAGTTCGATGATAGAAGGTCACACACTAATCTACACTTGTTAATGTTTTAATCTTGTTTATTGTCTTGTGACCCTGCACGTGCCGATTCTTAAACATTACGTTTGTTTGTTTGTTTATTTGAGGTTATCAAGGTCTGCCCGCACCTTAAACATTACACAAAGACTGACACCTCTTGTAGGCTGAGCGAAAACCCAGGCAGTAATCCAATCAAATTGCTTCATTTAGTTATGGTAGCAAGCTGGTCTTTAAGAGGTGGGACAATGCACATGCTACATGAAAATAAGCTTGACTGGTTTAACCAAGTAAATGAAAAAAATGAAAAACTTGACTCTAGACTATGGGGCTAGCTAACATGCAAAATAATGATTTGAAAAAACACAACAATACCCTGAATCATAGAAAAGAACAGTTTATTTGAAAATAAAAGCAAACAACAACAAAAATTATCATGCGATATTTGTTTTTATATTGCATTGTTAAAAACAACAAGAGCTATTAATGAAATGTATTAACGAAATGAAAACCAATGCATGAAAAAGTGATTGCAAAATCCCTAACTAATCCGAATTCTTTTGATATAACTTATAAACCCAGCATTTTGACAAAAATATCCCTGCATTATGCACCTGTCAATTGTAACCACAGCCCCTCAGGTCCAGGGAATAGCGGTGACTTTGACTTTTGGTCCAGCCAAGCCCGGGTAAAATTTCCGCCCTGCGGGGACAAACTGCTGGTAAAATCTCCTTCAATTCCCCCGCACCACAGGGACCTTAGGTAAGGCCCATTCCCCGCTATTTTTGGCACAAATACAAAACCACCTTATTCACCCGGCACCTGGAAACACGGCCCATTTCCCTAGCTATCCCCGGTATACCCCCCAACCTGGGGAGTGGGTGGTTACAATTTACTGGTGCATTACTGTGACCCACTGGCGCATTAATCCTTCTGCAGGTTGGTGGCAATAGTCATTCAAGCTTTGTGAAACATTATGAGTTGAAATGTTATACACTTCTTGAGATAAGAAAATTCCGAAAATATTCCAAAAGATTGAAATTCTATTTAAATTGTCTGAAGACTTCATAATTCCCGATAATTATATATATATTAACACTCCTATTTTGTTATCGCACATGTGAAATTCTTTTTGGTTCTTTATCAAATGTTCCTGATAGACCGTGTATGTGGCAAAGCTGTACTGATGAAAAGTATATGGAATGGTTCGGTCTGATGTGCTGTGACTCAGAAGCCGCTCAACATACAGAGTGCAGACAACTCTGTGAAAACTGTAAGTTGGTAAATTATGATAATTACAATATAAAATAGTTAGAAACTATAATGTATTCGTCATGGGCACTGGTTAAATATTTACGCACTCCACCCTTATTAGTCATTAACATTTTACAAGTTTTAGTAGTACACATTTAACACTGTTAGTACATGAACATGTTATGGGCTATACACCCTCAGCTACTATGCGCATGCACCCTTAGGGGCTTCATACCACATGAGAGCAAATTCTATATTTACATTAACTCTTCATTCAACAACGATGGTTGTTGTTTCTCCGGACTCCACCCATTTTGAACAGCCTCATTGCATACCATACCCCAATAAAATGCAACCTGTCGAATTTTAATCCTTAACTAAATACTGGAAAAGCAGCGAGAAAACCAACTGTACTAAAGAAAGATAGATGATAAGAAGTTATTTCCACCGTGGAAATAGACATTGCAAGAGTAAGTTTGGAATGATTTTTGAAGATCTGAGGCCTGTGACAAATTTCTCTGCTCCTCAGGAGCATAATACTTAATATTTATACTCTCTGGCATTCCTATCATATCCTTTTTTCGAATGCCTCCTTTTTCCTAATTTCTTTATACAAATGCTGATTTATTGATCAATTCTTATCTTTAATTGTAAATTTTGTTCTCTCATTACCTCTTTAGTCGAACCGGTGCATATTTGTTAATTGACCTGATGGACAAAGTTGATGAAATTGGTATAAGGCATAACAGAAATGTTTTTTAAGATACAAAATTTATGTAAATTTTTAAGATACAAAATTAATGTAAAATGATCTAAACTGATAAACAAAAGTCTGTATTATTCTTTTTTCCTACGTTTTGTCACTAAATGACAATGGGACACTGCTGGAGAGCCTGTATATTTAAAGCTGCACCCTCACAGTTACCATTTTGACTACTTTTTTATTTTTTGCCTGAGAATGAGACAATGTTTGCATACATATCTAACAACCAGTGATAAAAGATCAGATTGCGGATTTTCATATTTCCATTCGAAAAAGCATGTTTTATTGCTACATGTAAAAGCATTACTAGCTTTTAGAAAAATGCTTAACACATCAATATTTGAAAATAATTTTTATAAAAAACTGCAATCTGATTTGTTGTCAGCAGTCTTATATCTCTGGTGTCCATGCATTTTCTCAAACATTGGCTTGTTCCAAAAGTAAAAAAAAAGTTGTAAAAAAGTTCAGTCTGTGAGAGTGCAGCTTTAGAGATATAAATATGTTTGCAAGTACAGTCTTGGTATTTGAGGAAGTGTTTGAAATTATATTACGACGGCAGAATAATATTTTAAAAAAGATACAATTGTGTTTTTTTTTTACAGCTAGTCTTCGAGATTTAATTAGGTACAACCCTTACACGAATAAATCTGAGAAGTTGTGTCCTACTTACCACATTCTATATGAATGTGAAATCTCACAGTAAGTGTTCAAATCATATATAAGTTTTCATACATTAAAAAATAATTGTTAGATATATTAATATTTTTTATTACTGTTAAGTAAGGATTCTTAAATATGTGTAATTAACTTTGCCACATACCAATATTTGTAATAAAATTCAACAGAAAATGGTTTTCTTGTCAGTTTATTATAATTCATAGAACACTCTGGCTATATTGTAAATTGATAATCATTTCCTAATTCCTGATGCCCCAATTTCTCGCTTTAAGCACACATCTTTGTTTTGGTATGAAAAGGTTCAATATTCTCTTGAGTCTATATAAAGAGTTCTCAGACTTTCGAAATATTTTTTCTGCATTGTTATACAACCCAGTTAAATGAATGATTTTTAGCTTATTAGACTTTTCGAAGAAAAAAAGGAGAGCAATACTACTCACCATAGCGTCGGCGTCACACCTTGGTTAAGATTACGCATGTAAGTCGTTATCTCAGCAAAAACATCATCTATTGCATTGAAACTTTTCACATGTATTCCCAACTATCCAACCTACTTAATAAGGCCTAAAGAAAAATGTTTGTTTAGGGTAATTTCTCCAAAATTATAAGGTACGGTAGTTCGGGATTTAAATATATATATATATATATAAATATTCTCTGTCAAAAATGATGACAGTTAAGCGAGGATGGTTTTATCTTATTGTGTTTTGGTGTTTTTGTTGTTGTTGTGGGTTTTATTATCCCCCGCCTATGAAATAGGGAGGGGGATATTGAAATGGCGTTGTCCGTCCGTCCTTCCGTCCGTCCGTCCGTCCTTCCTTCCGTCCGTCCGTCCGTCCGTCCGTCACCTGCATTTCTCAGTAACTAGCCGGTAGAATTTAATGAAACTTAAAATAAATATGAACCACTATACTGGAATGATGCCCGTCCCCAAAAAAAATTGATTGGCCATTTGTCCTTGGAGTTATTGCCCTTGATTTTTTGAAAAATGCACATTCACAGCCATTTCTCAGTCACTAGCTGGCAGAATTTCATGAAACTTAAAATAAATATGAATTACTATACTGGGATGATGCCTGTTCATTTTTTTTGGATTGGTCAATTGTACTTGGAGTTATTGCCCTTGATTTTTTGAAAAACTCTCATTTACAGCCATTTCTCAGTAACTAGTTGGTAGAAATTCTTGAAACTTGAAATAAATATGAACCAACATACTGCGATGATGCCTGTTTATTTATATTTTGGATTGTGTAATTTCTATATAAGTTATTTGCCCTTGATTTATTAAAAGATCCATGTTTGCAGCCTTTTCTATGCAACTAGCTGGTAGAATTTCATGACACTTGGAATAAATAAGAACCAACATACTGTGATTATGCCTGTCTATTTTTCTTTTGGATTGGTCAATTGTTCGTAGAGTTATTGCCCTTGATTTATTAAAAAATCATTGCTTGCAGCCGTTTCTCAGTAACTAGCTGCTAGAATTTAATGAAACTTGAATATTATATGTATGAACCAACATCCTGCAATGAACTTCTTCGGTGAATTTCTACGGCTACATATTTATCTCAACTATTGAGTACTATTTTGCAATGATTGATGTTTCCGAGTAAGCAGTTTCGGAAAAGACAGTTTTATTTAATCATACCTCTGATTTATTTCGTTAAATTTTTTTATCATAAAGTAGTCCCGGTCGATATTTTATAATTTGGCTCGGAAAGGGATAAACCAATGTGCTTATCTTATTCTTTCTGAGATTTTTTTAACCTTCAAGCACAAACATGCCATCAAGCACAAACAAGCCATCGTTGGCGGGGGATATCTTTTCACTGAAAATACTTGTTTTTATTTTGTATTTTTATTTATTTTATTTTTTTTTGGGGGGGGGACATACTAGGGGTCGGCGGCTTATATTATGTATGGTCGGGTTACCTGAAACAAACACATTTTTTTTGTAAGGCCTTATGTTGTAAGTTAGATATTCCTATTTTGAACATAACGGTAAAGCAAATTATGGGCTTTTATTAATTGACTTTGAAATTCTGGTGAAGATTTTGCATGTTTAAAGCACACATAGGTTAATATATCAGCAAATATTTGATGACAGTATTGCATTGAGACTTTACATACTGGAACCTAATTTTACAAACTTCTTGAATAACCAAGTCAGATAACTCTATTCTATTCTTGTATTGTGCGTGAAAACCTTTTTATGATGTCATTTGAAGCGAGAAATAATTAATAAGCTGTTTAACAAGGCAGTTAATAGTGTGATGACAATAAAAAAGGAGTTCCATACGGGCAATTTTTTAATCTTTGTTGGCCAAGATAAGAATTTCTAGCATGTTCAAATTTTTTGTGGAGGTTTACCGAGTTTCTGCAAAACACACTACGCTCGGGTTTGGATGAACCTATCTTACACTTTCGGCCATGGAAGATACTTATAATCTTGCATATAATGCAAATGATGGTTAAGGCTTGCATTGAATCTAATTTTACAGTGATTGCATGTTTAACCAAAACTTGCATTCCTTAAACTTAAAAGCAGTGTAATAGTCGAGCGCGCTGTCTCTGTGACAGCTCTGGTTTATATTTGGTAAAATGATTTAATTTAAGTAATTTGACTCAATTGAATAAGAAATTGTAAGCTTGTTAATGTGAAGTTTTTGAAGTAATTGGGACTGGACAATTTTCAGTTCTTGTGTGGAGGGGATGTGTACCCATCCTGTTGAAAGTGAGGTCTTCAAACAACAATGCCTTTCAAAACTCGGCTACGAACAACTGGTAACACCAAAATGCAAGAAACTGGCTCTTAGATGTAAGAACTATAGACTAATTGAATGTTCATACAAAAGTATCAATTAAGCCTATGAATCATTCAATACGGAATTTATTAAAATATGATTTCGAAAATTAATTAAAAATATACTTGGCGATTTTACTTAATTTTGTTTTGAAAAACCATTCATCGGATATTCTATTTAACTATATCATAAATGTTAAGTTGAGGATAAACAGCTCTAAAAACTTAAAACGTCACTTTAGAGCGAGCACATTTTCAATGCTTTTCATTTATGATCACATCAAAAGTTTTTACGCTAAATGTATATATAAAAAATATATGATGAAGTTATTTCATGAGTGCAATGTTACATGTTATATTTGATTTAAAAATATATTACAAGGATTACATGATGACGTGTATGGACGGACGCATTTATATCAGATTAAATTGTCTTTTTAGACTACAGGAGCACAATGTCATCACCAAAGCTAGTGAATGCAACTGCAAATTCAAATGAGGGTCCACCTGACAACAGGACTATCATAAATTCAGGTGAATAATATTTACAGAAGTAATTCTTTAAGGAGGAAATGTGCCATTGTGACATTATGATGCCCCCATTTGAAAAAGCAGGGATACATTGCTTTGCACATGTCGGTCTGTCAGTAAACCAAACCTCATGGCTTGAATTTAGCACTTGCACTCTCCCAAAACGCAAGTGAAAATAGGAAAATGCGAGTTGAGTTTTAAGGTATATATAAGGTTTTTCTGGCCAAAGGCCAGAAGAGCTTATGCAATGGTAATGTGTACGTAGTATGTGCATCCATGCGTCCGTGCGTCTGTAAACAATTGCTTGTGAACACAATATAGTCTTCAGTTTTGATTGTATCTCGATGAAACTTGTACAGTATTTTGATATCCATTAGAGCTCGGTTCCTTTCGAAAACCAACCAGATCCGACCATGCATGCCTAGATTATGGACTTTGAAAGTATTAAAAAATCAGTTCGTCTGTAAACAATTGCTTGTGAACATGATACAGTCTTCAGTTTTGATTGTATCTCGATGAAACTTGTACAGTATTTAGAAATCCATTAGAACTCGGTTCCTTTTGAAAACCAGCCAGATTTGCCCATGCATGCCTGGATTATGGGTCTTGAAAGTATAAAAATGCTATTTTAAGCTAAGTCTATTTTTAGTCAATTGTACATGAGCGAAGACTATTTGTAGCCAAGTTTACATGTAAAGTCACAAATGCTTGTGAAGGTTTGTTCATATTATGCCCATGGGGTCATTACTGCCCCCCCCCACAGAGATTGTCCCGCAAGGGACCAGTGCGGCAAATGCAAACGACTTCGGCAACATTGGCGGAGGCCCAGGGAAGAGTTCTCTTTGTAAGGGATGGACTCCCCCCCCCCCTTTAAATTGGGAAATGTTAAAAACCTTTTTGTCTGAAACCTCTGTGCAAATCCTTGCCATTTTGAATAAGGCTTTATTTAGTGGTCCACTACCACAGTTGTTCAAA
Source organism: Mya arenaria (assembly GCF_026914265.1). Classification (NCBI taxonomy): domain Eukaryota; kingdom Metazoa; phylum Mollusca; class Bivalvia; order Myida; family Myidae; genus Mya; species Mya arenaria. Next base: position 12,196,832 of record NC_069125.1, on the reverse strand, counting down.
TTATGCCCCTTTGGTCAAAACTGGCACTGCCCTGGGTGTCACAATTTTCCTAGAGACTTATTTAAGAAATATTTTCAAAATCTTCTTGTTTCAAACCACAAGGCCCATACCTTTGATATTTGTTGTGGAGCATCGTATGATACAATTGAAAACATTTGAAATAATGTCCCTTGGGCAAAAGCTGGCCCCACCCCTTTTGACTTACTTATTAATTTTTAAAGCTACTGTAATGAAATTTTGACCATGTGAACAGTTTTGCAAACAAGCATTAATGTTGTCCTCTGATGTCCTTGACTTTAACCTTTGACCGACTTTTTATTTTTAAAGCTACAGAAGTGAAATTTTGACAATGAGTACAGTTTTGAAAGGAAAGATTTTTTTACCCTCAGATTACCTTTACTTGGCACATATTAAAATAGTTCATGCAACTAATCTGCTTACAGCACTTCCTGTCCTCAGATGTTGAACGTGCAGCGTTTTCAGCTAACCCAAACACTAAAAGTGAACTATATATTTGTTGCCTATTACTCAAACGTACATGCTCTGGATTGAAAATGACCACAAGAGCCATGCCAGTAGAGCACAGGCCCTTTTGGCCCTCTTGTTTTCAATTATGACCTTTTCAATATGACATGTGTACAAACACTCCACAGGGCCAAGCTTGAAAAGTCTAAAATGAATGGACTTCTAAAGTACAGTCTATAATCATGCCAAACAAATCACAAGTTTTTCACCAATCAATATTTAGTGTTAAGTTGATGATAAACAGCACTTAAAACTTTAAACGTCACTTTAGAGCGAGCACATTTTCAATGCTTTTCATTTATGATCACATCAAAAGTTTTTACGCTAAATGTATATATAAAAAATATATGATGAAGTTATTTCATGAGTGCAATGTTACATGTTATATTTGATTTAAAAATATTTATACAAGATGAAGGGCCATATGTCATTATAAGGACCTTATATATTACAAGGATTACATGATGACGTATATGGATGGACGCATTTATATCAGATTAAATTGTCTTTTTTAGACTACAGGAGCACAATGTCATCACCAAAGCTAGTGAATGCAACTGCAAATTCAAATGAGGGTCCACCTGACAACAGGACTATCATAAATTCAGGTGAATAATATTTACAGAAGTAATTCTTTAAGGAGGAAATGTGCCATTGTGACATTATGATGCCCCCGTTTGAAAAAGCAGGGATACATCGCTTTGCACATGTCGGTCTGTCAGTAAACCAAACCTCGTGGCTTGAATTTAGCACTTGCACTCTCCCAAAACGCAAGTGAAAACAGGAAAATGTGAGTTGAGTTTTAAGGTATAAAAATGCAAAAATATTTAAATGCAAAATGTTTTTTTTGGCAACTGCATACATTCTTTTTGTCATAAATATTCATAACATGATGACATTTATACAAGCGCAGGCCTTTTCATTTTGGGAAATTTAAACACTTAAAATTCTGCAAATTGGAAAATTTTAATGCGTAAACGTCTTGAAATAGGAAATTCCACATTTGAGTATTGAAAACACCTTTTGAACACGAGTCAAGGTATCCATATGAGACTTGGAACTCATGTTACAAAAAACAGGCTCATATCTTACATGTTAGTTTACTTCTAGCTGATTTTTAGCTCTACTGGCCAAAGGCCAGAAGAGCTTATGCAATGGTAATGTGTACGTAGTATGTGCATCCGTGCGTCTGTAAACAATTGCTTGTGAACACAATACAGTCTTCAGTTTTGATTGTATCTCAATGAAACTTGTACAGTATCTTGATATACATTAGAGCTCGGTTCTTTTCGAAAACCAGCCAGATCCGCCCATGCATGCCTAGATTATAGCCCTTGATAGTATAAAAAAATGCTATTGTGTAAACAATTGCTTGTGAACACGATACAGTCTTCATTTTTGATTGTATCTCGATGAATCTTGCACAGTATCTAGATATCTATTAGAGCTCGGTTCCTTTCGAAAACCAGCCAGATCCGCCTTTGCATGCCTATGTTAACTTGGTAATATGCAAATTAGCAAAGACCGGGATCTGTAAGAATAGAGAAGTTAGTGTATATAAAGACCAGTGGACCTCTTTAGGGTCGGGCATGCTTTTCTCTGAAGGGATCTGTTGGTGTTTGTTTCATTACGCCAGAAAGCTCGTCTATCTGGTGTTTGTTTGTTTGGCTCGCACGTTACAAATGGTGGCAGCGGTGGGATAATGACAACTGCCGGAACGGAGTTGCCTTACCCATAAGATTCCCATTCTAAGACTCGGGACGAGTCTTCTCGGAGGGGAAAGTAATGTAACGGTCCGCTGTAGGTGGATGTGCTTTCATAATATTCCGTATAAAACGGAAGTACGTTCGTAGTACGTATGTTAACTTTATAATATGCAAATTAGCAAAGCCCGGGATCTGTAAGAATAGAGAAGTTAGTGTATATAAAGACCAGTGGACCCCTCCGGGTCGAGCATGCTTTTCCCTGAAGGGATCTGTTGGTGTTTCATTACGCCAGAAAGCTCGGCTATCTGGTGTTTGTTCACGGTCGCACGTTACACTAATTTGTATTTGCTATTATGACTGTACATGACTGATGTATGAACATCAATTTTAGCTGATGTGAACTAATTTGCTGAATGGGAAAAATGCTTTTTATTTGGTGTGCAGGGTTCTAAAAAAGACAAGCACCAATGCATCTAATAGAAAATTTACGGTACTTCACGTGAACAACAGTAACTTGAAGATAATTTTTACTTTTGTAGCAGGCATGAGAACCACCACATTATTGGCTGTAGATGTCTTCAAACCTGTAACTCCAACACCTGCATACCCAGCAACAACACAGCATGTCACAGTTGGGTTGATTTTGCTGTGAGTCACAATTGCTGTTGTTTGTGCCATATGTTGCTGGTAAGTTTATCACATGGAGCTATCAATATGTAATTAATGGCTTAGAAAAGCTGTGTTTTATTTTACAATATCTGTTTGAGTTTGCTGAATTCCTGATTGCAAAGCTGCAAATAAATTATGTATATTTAGTAAGTAATGTTATGTTTGTTTGAGGAAAATGCAGTAATTTGTCAACAATTGAATTATCTCACCATTCCCATTGAAGGGAGACATTATTGGTTATGGCTTGGTTGTTTGTCTGTCTTGTTTGCGCGTATTTGCAAAAGTTTATAAGCCAAAGTGATAAAACTTGATATATGTATAGGTATGTTAAGCCGTATGTGAAGAAGTGCACCAAGGGTTTTAATGTGTGGCTGCACCCAGTGAATGAGGAGTTATGACTCTTCATTGTTAATAAATAGCCAATAGAGTATGCAATCTCAGGTTGCACATATATCTAAAACCATATAAACCAGAGTCACAAGACTGTACAGTGATGTTTACATTTTTAAACAACATATAAAGTTTTGAGTGTAGCTGCACAAATAAGTGCAGATTTTTGGCCCTTGGCTTAGATTAAAAAGTAGCCAATAGAGCCTCTTTATACCCCCGACAAACGAAGTTTGTAGGTGGTATATTTGAGTCACTCTGTGGTCGGTCGGTCGGTTTGTCGGTCGGTCCGTTGCGATTTACCTTGTCCGGAGCATAACTTAAAAGCTACTGGATGGAATTGGATTAAACTTCATACAATGGTAGAGCATAATGAGAGGAAGTGCAGTGTACAATAACCATAACTCTATTCTTGCTTATTACTGAGTTATTGCCCTTTGTTACTTTTTTTGTCCGGAGTATAACTTGAAAAGTACTGGATGGAATTCATTGGAACTTCATACAATGGTAAAGCACAATGAGAGGAAGTGCAATGTTTAAGAACCATAACTCTACTTTTGCTAATTACTGAGGTATTGCTCTTTATTTGTTTTTTTTGCTTTCAAATTAGTTTCCAGACATTAACTTGCAAACTACTGGATGGAATTTATTAAAACTTTATACAATGGTAAAGCGCAATAAGAGGAAGTACAGTGCATAAGAACCATAACTCTATTTCAGCGAATTACAGAGTTACTGCCCTTTGTTACTTTTTTCTTGTCCGGGGCATATCTTGAAAACTATTGGATGGAATTTAATAAAAATTCATACAGTGATATATCATAATGAGAGTGAGTGAAGTGTACAGGAACCGCAATTCTATTTCAACTAATTATAGAGTTAGTGCCCCTTGTTATTTTTTTCTTGTCCGGAGCATAACTTGAAAACTACCGGACGGAATGTAATAAAACTTTATACAATGGTACAGCACAATGAGAAGGAGTTCAGTGTACATGAATCACTACACTATTTTAGCAAATCACAGAGTTATCGCCTTTTTCTTTTTTTGTCAAACTTTTGTCCGGAGAGTAACTTGAAAACTACTTGATGGAATAGCATAAAACTTCATACAATGATAAATCATAATGAGAGGCGGCGTTCGGGGATATTAATCACCTTCAGTGATAGCTCTAGTTTGTGTCACATTTATCTGCGAAAGAATATAAGTCATATTTATTAGATTTGACAGGACCGTTAAGCAGCATGTGTGTGACTGCACCGAGTAATGCAGAATAGAGGCTTTGGCTTAGTTATGAAATAGCCTATAATGCATACAATCGTGTGTCACACGTATCTCCAAACGAACAGGAGCCAGGAATATTAATAAGCATGTGAAGTTGTGTACCTGGCATATAACATGTGGCTGCTTCCATTAAAAGTAGAGTTTATAATGGAATAGGACTTACCTGTAGTTAAAAATTGCATATAAAACATGGAATTTTGTGTCACTTCTTTCTCCACAAAAAAATGAGCTGGATTCATGAAACTTGAGAGGACTGTTAACCAGCATGTGAATTTGTGCATCTGCAGTTTTGTTTGTGTCTGTGCCTGGAAGAGTTATGACCCTTGTTTGTAATGTAACCTTAAGATAACATTTCTTTAAATATTTCCCTTGAAAAGTGGAGACATAAGTTTTCGAATGAAAACATTTTAGTAATTCTTGTCAGTAATAAGAATTAGGGTGCTCAATGTGTTTGTTGGTCTGTGTTTATAAAGGTAAGTTAATGTATTGTCAGCTAAGCTTTGCTGTCATTGTCTTCAATGTTTTCATGTTTGTGTCATGACAAGATAGCACTAAAACTAATAACATAAACATTGATGCACAATAACTATGACAATACACCATATTTGAAGCAAGTCACATATCTCCAGGTTAAATACTTGTTGAGTTATGCCCCTTGATTAAATTGAAGAGCACTGGCATAGTAGAAGACAATTTTCTCCAACATAATAGCCGTTTCTGCTGTATTAAGAAATAATGTCTTGCTATGTGTTTTTCAGGAGGATGAGACTTTTATCAACAATAGGACACACTGTGACTTTTGCTGATAAATATGGTGACCCTGGAATGGATAGGATGAAAACAATTGGCCTTCGACCTGTGTCTCAATTTTACAATGGAAATACAAATCCAACTCATGAAGGTTACAGTCGATTTGTTATTGTATGAGGGTTGTTTAGAAAGTTCAAGGAATTTTGACATAAAATAAAAGAGAATCTCTTTGTTTTAAATGTTTGAAAATTGGATCAAATAAAGCTCAATGCATTCCACATTGACGGTAGCCATATTATGTATTTAATGAAATGCTATTAAATTACCGAGAACTTCCCGAACAACTTGTAGTTACATTTTATATTGGCACATTTCCTCGAAATATCATTAGTTTCTTTAAACAAGATAAAGCTGAGATAAATGTTATTCTTTTTGCAAATAAGTATAGTTTATATTTATTTGGTTCCAATAAGCCAAAAATAATTTATATTCCCCCAAAAGAATATATAATTCCCCCTAGTTTTGAATAAAAATTGATAATCAGATATTTTTTTTATAAAATACTTATTTTTGAAAAAGTAGGTCGGTTGACCTATGGTCCTCGGACTTGACTTGGTGGTTTGGCGTGACTAGTAGATGACCCCTATTGATTTAATGGTCATCAGGTCAAAGTCTCAGTGACCTTGAACGCAAACCTCTTGTCCGAGTAATTACTCTACAATGCATGGACCTAGGTTCTCAAACTTGACATGGAGGCTTTGCCTGACCAGTAGATAACTTACGGTATAAGTCATTTTCCCAAAATAACAAAGTAAAAAACCTGCATAGTAGTATAGAAGTCAAGACACTAGCAGGTACTTTCAAAGACAGCACAATAATTGATTACTGTACAGAAAACAGCTTATACCTGTCTTTTCAATATAATTTAAATAAACAAATGTAAACTAATTAAAATAAATAACCATACATTACTTTAATTTGAAATCCATTTAATCGAAAATACCAATTTGACACAATCTAAGTCTATTTTCATATGACTTGTTTATCTTTTACAAAACAATCTGGGGTTTTTTTCAGATGATGACCTCAGCTCTTTTGCCCACAACAACAATAGTGTGGGCAGCATTATTGCCCGCAACAGCCATAATGTGGACAGCCTTATTGCTCATGAAAGCCTTAGTATGGGCAGCCTTATTGCTCAAGAAAGCCATAGTTTGGGCAGCCTTATTGCCCACAACAGCCATAGTATGGGCAGCCTTATAGCTCATGAAAGCCATAGTATGGGCAGCCTTATTGCTCATGAAAGCCATAGTGTGGGCAGCATTAGTTCCCATGAAAACCATACTGTGGACATCGATATTGCCCATGAATGCCATATTGTTAACATCGATATTGCCCACAACAGCCATAGTGTGGACAGCCTTTCTACCCACAACAGCCAAAGTGTGGACAGCCTTATTGCCCGCAACAGCCATAATGTGGGCAGCCTTATTGCTCAAGAAAGCCATAGTATGGGCAGCCTTATAGCTCATGAAAGCCATAGTATGGGCAGCCTTATTGCTCATGAAAGCCATAGTGTGGGCAGCCTTATTGCCCATAAAAGACATAGTATGGGCAGCCTTATTGCTCATGAAAGTCATAGTGTGGACAGCCTTATTGCCCACAACAGCCATAGTATGGGCAGCCTTATTGCTCATGAAAGCCATAGTGTGGGCAGCTTTATTGCCCATGAAAGCCATAGTATGGGCAGCTTTATTGCTCATGAAAGCCATAGTATGGACAGCCTTATTGCCCATGAAAGCCATAGTATGGACAGCCTTATTGCTCATGAAAGCCATAGTATGGGCAGCCTTATTGCTCATGAAAGCCATAGTATGGACAGCCTTATTGCCCATGAAAGCCATAGTGTGGGCAGCCTTATTGCTCATGAAAGCCATAGTGTGGGCGTTATTTCCCATGAAAGCCATAGTGTGGACATCGATATTGCCCATGAATGCCATATTGTTGACATCAATATTGCCCACAACAGCCATAGTGTAGACAGCCTTACTACCCACAACAGCCAAAGTGTGGACAGCCTTATTGCCCTTGACAGCCACACTGTGAACATTCCCAACAACGCTAAAAATGATCAAAGTTTCTTCAGCATATCAAAGGGAGAGTCCATGCCAAATCTTTAAATATTCCCCGCCGAAATGCGAAGGGGATATAGCAATATTAGGTCTGTGTACGTCCCAAGCATTTGTCTGGCGTATAACTCTAAATATGTTTGAGGTATTGACTTCTACTTTTATATATATATATATATATATATATATATATATATATATATATATATATATATATATATATATATACAAATATATCATTTTGAAAAGAATCTGGAAACTGCAATATTTTGTTTTGTTTCCCTTTGTTATTTGCACAGTAATTGTTTGTCTGGTAAATAACTTTAATGTGTCATCGAGGTTTAGACTTCAAACTTTATATACAGATAGATCCTTTTGAGGATACATGCAGTGCACTGGAACTCTAATGCTGGATGACATTTTGTTTTAGTTTAGTTACTGTCCCTTGCAAATTTCATATATATGTTGATCATGTTGAGGAGAAGTGGAGACCACAAGTACAACCATAACTCGGGCTGCGATATTTTTTTAGTTATTGCCCATTGCTTTTATGCTCTCCTGAACACATGTGCTGAGCGTGAGCTAATATGATGGGGTGATTGTCCGTCGTCAACGATTATTCTTCCAAAAACTCCTAAACGACTGGGATATTTCCACCAAACTTCACAGGAATGTTCCTAGGGTGGTCCCTTTTCAAATTCCTTCTGTAAAAGTGGTTCCATGCAGAACTCGTTTTTTTATGGCAACCAAAAGAAAAAAAAACTTCTCTGAACCCTCTGACTAAAATCAAACCCTCATCTGACTCCGACGTTGAGGCGATGTAAAATGTTTCTTGGATGGTGTTATTATTTGTGTGAGCTGTGTTTATGCGTATGTGATTCTATTGATTTGGGGCCTTGTCTTGTGCCACTAAGACAGTTTGTTTTAAGAATGTTCATGTAGGGGATGTCCTTGTATATTTCATGTTATTATTGTTCATGGTAAGCCAAACTAATAATGGCATTATATCAATTGATTAAGGCATTTTAGTCATACCTTGATTTTTTTGTAACCCACAGTAGAATTGTGTTCCAGAGAACTTGTATTTCCACTGACTGTTCCAAGGCAGTTTTCCCATCATTAATCGTAAAGCTTTTTTATGTATGTGTGGTTTGTTTCTGGTCTGTTTGTGGTGTTTGTATTTGTATACTGGAAAGATACATTGTTTGCTCTGCTTTCGTTTTATTCTGTTTTAATATATTATTATGTATATAATAGTCTGACATCCAATGTTAGTGTATATTTATGTTTAATGAAATATGTGCTATTATTGTCAGGGACCCATTAACATGTCCTTTTTTAATTACTTAGTAATAATTATTTGTATTAATGATGAATGGATTACCTTAATGTATATTCTAGCTGACAATTTTAAGCCTGTTAATATAAGTGAGGAACTTAAGGAGCCAGTTTTATTTTGAGTAAGCTGTGGATGAAAATGTTTGTCTTCATGTAGCAGCAACATGTATTTTCCATTCTGGCTATTTCAGTTCCCTTTCAAATTATCATGAGGAATATGTTGACAGAGATGTTGACATATGGCTAATGTAACTGAAGATAAGTATTTTTTATTATACATAAAATAGATAGTATATGTTTTTGGCGAGGGTTGTTCCAGAATAAATGTAATTTTACATGTACAAGGGTACCAGGGTCAAGTCGGACTTCACTGTAGGCTATTAGACAATCTTTTTAATAACAATCATACGATATTTTTTTTAATTGATATTTGACACCATATATTTAAAAGTTGATTTATTTTAATTTAGGCAAATCTTTTTGGATTTGTAAGTAAAAAATAATTTGTTTTGTGATATTAACTCACTATTTAACTGAAAATTGTGATCTTCTGATATATTTTCACACACTGGTTGATAAGATGGCCTTATGATCTTCAACATTTATGTAAGGGCACATCATTTTAAACATATAACACCCTTTTAATTGTTCTACTTAATTATAAAAACCTTGCCCTATGTCATATTGCCATACATTGTTTTCCTTGTGTTCAAATTAAACTATCAACACTTAACATCTTCATTTTTTGTTTGAAGGAGAGACCCTTCTGTTGAATAAGAGTAAACATCTCCACGCTCGAATAAGTCATTTTAGTATAGCGCGGGGATAGTACAGCTGATGCTGTACTGGGGACGAGCATATTTACCTCATGCTGTTTTACCCAATTCTGTATGCATAAAAATATATTTTCAAACAAGGTATGAAACCATTTCATAGTGTCTATCTTAAAACATTCATACAAAATGTGATATCCATTATAAAAATATATATTTAGAGAAGAGGATAAATAGGGATCAGTATAATTTGTGGGATTTGCCAGTACTTAGGTACCAACAACTTATATAAACGCCTAGTTGTTTGGTATCTCTTGTCATTCGCCCAACATTAGTTACAATACGGCCATGTTGTTTTTGTTCTCTCCCCACCACTTTGTGTATTATGTATTATGTTATTTACAAGATATTGTTATTGTTTTAATGTACATTTTCCTGTAGTTGCTCTTATTGTTGTGTGTTGTTATATTTGGCAAGTAATTTATAAGGTTATAACAAGCATCTCATGTACATTTTGGATTTTGCCAGTATTTTTTTATTTTTATTTTGTGACATTAACTCAATATTTAACTGAAAATTGTGATCTTCTGATATATTTTCACACACTGGTTGATAAGATGGCCTTATGATCTTCAACATTTATCTAAGGGCACACCATTTTAAATATATAACACCCTTTTAATTGTTCTACTTAATTATAAAAACCTTGCCCTATGTCATATTGCCATACATTGTTTTCCTTGTGTTCAAATTAAACTATCAACACTTAACATCTTCATTTATTGTTAGAAGAAGGGACCCTTCTGTTGCATAAGAATAAACATCTCCACGCTCGAATAAGTCATTTTAGTACAGCGCGGGGATAGTACAGCTGATGCTGTACTGGGGAAGAGCATATTTACCTCATGCCGTTTTTCCCAATTCTCTATGCAAACAACTATATTCTCAAACAAGGTATGAAACCATTTCATAGTGTCTATCTAAAAACATTCATACAAAATGTGATATCCATTATAAAGATATATATTTAGAGAAGAGGATAAATAGGGATCAGTATAATTTGTGGGATTTGCCAGTAGGTACCAACAACTTATATAAACGCCTAGTTGTTTGGTATCTCTTGTCATTCGCCCAACATTAGATACAATACGGCCATGTTGTTTTTGTTCTCTCCCCACCACTTTGTGTATTATGTATTATGTTATTTACCAGATATTTTTTATTGTTTTAATGTGAACTTTCATGTAGTTGCTCTTATTGTTGTGTGTTGTTATATTTGGCAAGTAATTGAAATGTTATAACATGCATCTCATGTACATTTTGGATTTTGCCAGTAAAAAATAAATTTATTTTGTGACATTAACTCAATATTTAACTGAAATTTGTGATCTTCTGATATATTTTCACACACTGGTTGATGAGATGGCCTTATGATCTTCAACATTTATGTAAGGGCACACCATTTTAAACATATAACACCCTTTTAATTGTTCTACTTAATTATAAAAACCTTGCCCTATGTCATATTGCCATACATTGTTTTCCTTGTGTTCAAATTAAACTATCAACACTTAACATCTTCATTTTTTGTTTGAAGGAGAGACCCTTCTGTTGCATAAGAGTAAACATATCCACGCTCGAATAAGTCATTTTAGTACAGCGCGGGGATAGTACAGCTGATGCTGTACTGGGGAAGAGCATATTTACCTCATGCTATTTTACCCAATTCTGTATGCATAAAAATATATTTTCGAACAAGGTATGAAACCATTTCATAGTGTCTATCTAAAAACATTCATACAAAATGTGATATCCATTATAAAAATATATATTTAGAGAAGAGGATAAATAGGGATCAGTATAATTTGTGGGATTTGCCAGAACTTAGGTACCAACAACTTATATAAACTCCTAGTTGCTTTATATCTCTTGTCATTTGCCCAACATTAGTTACAATACGGCCATATTGTTTTTGTTCTCTCCCCACCACTTTTGATGGTTTTGTTATATTTGGCAAGTAATTGATTAGGTTAGAATATGCATCACATATACATTTTTAATTGGATAATTGGTAATGACTCACCGTTTAAATTGTATCTTTAAACTTACCAATGATGAAATTCACTGTTAATTCTAATAAAACTCCTTTTCACAGCTACAAAATGTAGGCTTGCATGTCAACTTTCAAATACTCGATATTCCAATGTTCATAAAAGCACAACCTTAATAATCTAGGGGTCGGTATATAACGCAGCGATTAACGCAGCCAATATAAACATATAGGGAAAACGCAGCGGTAGCGCAGCCAATATAGCCATATAGGGAAAAGGTGTTAGTGGCCCTATTACGGGGTACAAGTGTCATTGATTTAACAAACAAACATTGAAATTATTTATTAAGTGTCATTCTTAACAAAAATAACATATTGACAGAGATATTTGAGAAATGTACATTATTTATTAAACAAATATAAACAAATGAAAGAGGTATTTCTGAAGAACGAGCATGTAATAACATAGTAATAACATAACAGTTTGAACAAAGTATGCTAAAAATACACTACATTTCAATATTTCAAGAGTGTCATTTGACATATATTTCATAAACAGATGCATACTGGATATGAAAATAAAACGTATTGGAAAATATGATACATAAAAAACTTTTTCATGTGAAAGGCGTGGTACACATGGCGCAATTACGAAATAATTTTGGATGAAGAAATATCTCGGGAATTATGATGTACGGTATAAAAGCTATTGAAATAAGAAATAAAGTAAACTATATTTTTAATAATGCTTTATTGGACTCATTTCTGTTAAATTTATTTACAAAGACCACACATGTACTCGGCATTTACTAGCGAAACGTCAGATGGCGCATTTACACAATATTTATGGTACCATTTGTTGCAGTCGTCGCATCGAACCATATCATCAAAACATTCTGGAAGGTTACAAATGCAATATTTTTTTATATTTATAGATTTGACGCTTTTCTTTTTCCGCAGACTGATGGTTTTACCTGTCAGCGGAAATTCGGTTATATCTTCGTTTTCTAAACATTGGAGTAGATGAGATCGCAACTTGTTTGAATCGAATATTAATTGGAAACATAACATTTTACGAACACAGTAAGATGTTATAAAAACAATGGCATATAGTCCACAATCGATACTATTATTCTGTTTCATTACGTCTGGAATCAATACATTTATTTCAGCTTTATTTCTACCATAAATTTGTGAAAGCTGAATTTTTAATCCAACTGGTATTACCAGATCATCTTTTCGCTCATTGCCCAAAGAATCCAACAAATAGATATGTTAATTCATTATCTAAAATGGTTGAGACCCAGTGATCATTATGAGTGTGATGAATTTGGGTTGCGGGAGAAGTTACTGGATCTATGGGTAGTTTTAAAATCCACCTACCTTCTTTTTCGAGCCGAACAGGCACCTTTTCGGGTAATTGTAAGCCATGAATCGAATTGCCAAACTGTTTTTTAAGAAGAATATTAACAGCTTGTGTATGATTTGACAAAAAAATTCGGTTAAGTAATATATCATCCTTGTCCGATTCTTTTAAATTGAGATTTTTTTTCCAAAAGTTATTTTCTTCACCGGTTTCATCATGCTTACTAATGTCAAGTTCTAACATGTCGTCATCAAAGGAAGTTTCGGAAATTTTGGGAATTTTTTCTATTTGTTCATCATGGAATTGTAATTTTCTTTTATTTCCAGAATTTCTCACAGTCTTTTTGAGAATTGATTTCGGTGTTGATTCGCCGATTCTAATTTTAGGTGTTGTTTTTACGAGATCTGACTCGTTCAAAAATGAATCGTCGTGTATGTTAATAGATAAATTATTTGGCAAAGTACATTTTTTTAAACAGCGGAAACCTACCTTCTTTTCGCATTTTTGCCTGAATGTTTTTATCTGCCTTGTATTTCTTGGAATTGAAATGCCCTCAACAAAATCTGCGGAAGTATTAGCTTTCATTGTATCATAGACTTTTTGAGGATTTTGATCATGTTTTAATTTCTTTTAATAAGGACGGTTTAGACCGTTTATGTGGTCTTGCATTTCTTTTGCGATTGCCATGTGCGGAAGATTTGTAAGCTTCGCTGTCTCCTGTGTAAACAATAACGGTTTTTGAGTTATAACTATCAGTGAAACGAAACGCGTGTTTTTGAAATTTATCGCTAATTTCTCCCTTGTTGATGATTCTAAAACTATGTTTTCAAAAGTTTGAATTGAGAGGAAGTCAGTTAATTTTGGCGCACGCAGCTTAATATTTAAACTTCTTGCCTTGACCTCTTTCTAGCCAATTTTCTCAGTAATCAGATATTTAAAGACAGTTGGTATTCATCACAACTAGGTACAATTTCATAAAAATGTTAAAATCAAATCAAATAAATATAATTTACAAGGTGTCCAATTAAAGATATCAATGTTATGATTTCATTCTAAATTGTTTAAGATTCCAGCTGTGAATGGCTTGAGAAGTCCAAGCGCAAAATTTTGCTCCACAGAAATGTTCAGTAAAAATGCCTAGATCTAACTTAAAAAAAAATCTCATGAAATCTTAGTCCAAATTTTGTAGAAAAATGACTAAGTTCTTTTTCCAGAAAATAGCTGGCAGGAAATACTCTAAGTCCCAACTTTCCATACTGTTTCCACAGATTTCCAGGGTATTAGCGGAAAATATAAACAATGTCCAGAAGTTTTCCACACTGTTTTCCGGAAGTGACCCTGGACAATATTTTAAAATCTGCGGAAATCACTTGAAATTCCATGGAAAACTATGTGTTGTTTTTTAATACTGACTAGTGACATGTTCAGATTTTAATTAGTCTTATCTTTTATGTATATTATTATGTACCTACTTCACATGTGCTTGTTAACATGTACAATTAAATATGTACTGCTTTGAACTAACATTTATATAAAACATACTGCCTGTATTTAACAACTAAAATTCATTTTTGATATGTTCTATATCTATTAACAATATCATTGTTGGCAAAAACATTATAATGCCCCCCTTCAAAGAAGAGGGGTATATTGCTTTGCACATGTCAGTCGGTCGGTCAGTCGGTAGTCCAAAGCTTGCCCGAGTGATATCTCAACAATTCCTGGACGAATGGTCATCAAACTTGGTAAAAGGATTTTAAAGCTTGTCCGACTGATATCTCAACAATGCCTAGAACTATGGGGTTGCAATATGTCAACCCTAACTAAAATCATTCAGCAGGGACTGTTTTTCTCTTTTCAGTAACAGTGACCTTGACCTTGATCCTAGGGGCCCCAAAGGCAATCACATGAAAGGTCTCCATATACCTAGTTTGGTCACTTTACATGTATGTCAAACCTTACTAAAACTAGTCGATACCATGGGTAAGTTTGACAACGCAAGCCCACTCTCTGGATTGCCCGAACAATGACATACCTCATTCTAATAACCAGGTTTCACTTTGTGAAAAACTGGTTAATAAACAATAAGGCACATATCCCCCCAGATCTCGACGGGGCAGTGAAACTCGCATCAGACAATTTTATGTTTAGTCTTTCTGTACCCAGTAAAAGACATTGTGATTGGATTTATTAAATCTCCATATTTCATACATAAATATAAAATAACTCCTGACACGTGCAATAAATGTCTCTTCATAAAGTACATAAATAAACAACTTTAACTATTCACTATTACAAATTATACACCAAATTATAACAGCACCTTCAGTTCGACCTGCAGTTTGACAGAAAGAAATGTGTGAAATTCAACTTTGATATTGCAAATATTAATATTTGCGATTTTTTGTTTGTTTACATAAGCGGGATTGTTTTAATATATAGAAATATTAGGAATTAATTCAGAACTAGGAAAAAAATTGACATACCCAAAAAACTGAGATAACAGGTCAACAAAATAGCTTCCGACTGGTTTCACAAATGTAAAATTAACATGTTTAAATTGAACTGGCCAATCAATAGACAATAAGAAAGTACTAGGGCTTGGGGTAGAAACCAGACACCTCAACCCCTAGGGTAAGTACTCTCTGACATTACATTAGTGCTCTTTGGTGCTTTCAAAATCAGAGCAACACTCAAGTTATCAACAGACTGAAGAACGGTATTAATGAAAATAAATACAATTACAAGTCTGATTACTGACATAAAATGTAACAACAATATATTATATAAATTATTATTATATAAAAATTGAAAGCACAGGTTAACATTATTCAGTTGTGTTTACAGAAATTGTATCACATTTAGTCCAAGCTGAACCTCTCAATAGCACACAATGATAGTTATCAGTCATATGTAACAATATGTTGGTTATTTTGGTTCACTTTCAGTGGGCGCCAGGGCCTCAGGCAAAGTGCTTCCACATGGCCCTGTGAAATGAAATCTGAAAAAGAAATGAAATATTTCGAAATGTTTAGATCAAAAACTATAATTGAATATAATAAAAATGATTGGTTAATTTAAAACCATCGTACTAATATATATTAAGTTTATCAAACTCTACACAGAGTTACTTCCCTTTTCTCTACAGTAATCATAGTATTAACATGTGAACATGTTCAAAATCTTGAAATATCTTTCTATTTCAAATATAGTTTTACTTGCAGATATGACACATTTAATACTTTTAAGATTTAAACAGAATAATAAGGGAATGAGATAAAAAAAAAAAAACTTGCATTTTCTATGAAATCGTAATACAATGTGCTGGTAGAAGGTAATTGGTTGTAACATTATTATACACAAGTCGGAAAAAGTATAAAATGAGCAGGTTCGTGAATTAAATTTTAAATTTTAAGAAATGAAATGAAAGCATCTAAATTAAGAACTCTACCTACACCAGTGTGTGTATAAATTACGTCATATATGCTACGTCAGAAGGCAACATTTTGCTTAAAATGAAGATTTAAAACAAAGATAACTTTTGTTTTACTACACCATTTTAAATGCAACAAATGGGAGTCTATGCCGCTTAAAGAGCCCCGCCTTCGTTTTATTACCGGAGTTTGATAAGGTGATTAGTTTCATCAAACACTTCAACAAACCTGTTTCCAATATTATGTTCGACAGTGCTCCGTCAGACGGCCGTATTGTGAAAAGGTTTGTTTTAAGAAACTAAACTCTCAATCAAACTCTGGTAAAGACCACAGGCTGGGCTCTGTAAGCGGCATAGACTGCGCTATGTTTTATTTAAAATGGTGAAGAAATAGTGAAGTTATCTTTGTTTGAAGTCTTCATTCGAAGCAAAATGTTGCCTTCCGACGTAGCAATTTATCACTATACATTGTCATTAAGAAAGAGCAACAAATAAATGAATTGTCTACACAACAGGTGGGTTCCATTCCCTGCCTGGGTGCATGTGAGTATGGTTTGCGGTCACCGAGCCAGACAAATGGAATTCCTCTACAGTACCATGGTTCACCCCCACAACACAAGACCACAATCTTGTGTAATATCATTCCAACGAGAGTGATAAATATAATGTTGTAATTACTTGTGTCACAATTGTTGTTAAACAAATAAGTTTAACCCTTAGGCTGCTGATGGCGATTTTAAAGGCTTCGCAAACAGCTTGGAACCAGACCAGACACCAAGTAACTCGGCGCCTGGTCAGGTTCCAAGCTGTTTGCCACTCAGTCAATATATCCCCAAAGTTGCAAGTAAAATGAAAGAAATTTAGAATAAACCAGACGACATTTTTGAGCAGACGACAATTTACCCAGTATGCAAAGGGTTAAACCAACTATTGATGAATCAATAAACACTTTAATATGCCGAATCAAAGAATAAACCATTCTCATACATTTGGCTTCTAATCTATGACCCTATAACATATAAATTATTGATGATTGAGTCGTACCCAAAACTGTTTGTAACGCTTGTTGGTTCTATGTTGAACTCTGCAACTGGGACCCCTCTGTTAGCCACTTGCGGTGCAAACATAGCGGCTGGATACACCACAGATGATGTGCCTACCTGCGAAACACAACGTCACTTATTTAAATTTTTAACTGAAAACTATTTGGTACTGTTATTTTACTTATCCAAAGACAGAATTGTGTACACTAAAGTCACTTTGGAAAGAAGTTTTCTCATGAGGAAAATACTTGTAGTGCATGTTTGAGCCTTACTAGAAACGAACTGTGTAAAAAAGTTAGAGTACTGTTGGTAAACACAAATGCATAATTGCATTTAATTAATTAATATCAAGGTATGTAAAATAGTAATGGTATGAACTACTGGTGAAATTGGAAACTTTTTATAATTGTTTTTAAACTTACCCATATTAATAACAAGAAAAAGTAGATGGTTACTTTTGGAAACAAAAACAGATGTCTCCCCTCATGCTTGTCTCATTCTATTCAGCGACATCTGGCCCCAATTCTCGAAACTTTTTAAGTTTAACAGACTTAAGTAGCTTATTTCAATTAGCCAAAATACATACTTAAATTGAATTTTGATAAATGAAAAATGATTTATTGTGATTATCATAAAGATAATTCCTTTCTTAAGTATAAAAACTCTTAAAGAAGTGAATATTACACAAATTATTGGAAAACAAAAATAGTGAGCTAAGCGTAATCCTGTTAAAAAAGGACTAACGAAGTTTTGAGAAATTGGTGCAAGATGTTGGGAGATATGGAGTGAAGTATGGGTGATGTTTCGATGAGGTGAACATTTCAAGTTTCTTAAAAAAAACTTCAAGGGATATAGGAGATATGGAGTTCAGACCATGAACTTAAGCTGGCGCGCCTGGAATGTGGGTTCTGTGTGTAGTGGAAATGCTGTTAACAATTTGCAAAAGTTTCATCCTTCAAGGGGTTTAGGAGATATGGAGTGGACATGAAATCTATGACTCAAAACTTTGACCTTAAACTGTGACCTTGACCTTGATGCATGACAATTCCTCTAACAGGTTGAACCTGTTCCTACAAACACGTGGAATATCAATTCTGGTTGGTCTATCACAGATAAGCTGCATTCTTCTATACAAGTCGGCACATTTTAAATCGCTTATAAGAGATTTTAATCCAATCATCTTAATCTCGTTATTGATCATGATCAGCCCATTATCAGAGTTAACCTTTTTCCAGAAAATCGGCCCTTGTTAATAAGGTTTTGCACATAATTTTGATCTGAGTTTCATGAAAATCCTTCATGGGGTTTATGAGATACGAAGCAGACATGAACATGGCACAAACAGACATCAGAGCTTAAACAGGTTGTCTCTCCTAGCATGGGGGGTGGTGGGGGAGGGAGAGGATACATAATAAATATGGACTTGAGACCACCATAAACATTAATACTTTCACATAACAGAAGCTTATGTTACCACAAGGCACAGATCACAGAGATCCAACTCCTTCTGAGCGCTGTCCAGCAGAGCCTCGTTCAGGTTTTCCCCGAACCAGACAACATGGGGTCGTGTCATGGCCCCACAACCCTCCTGCTTACACCTGCAAGATGCACATAAACCATCTCACTGATTCACACAAACCATCTCACTGGTTCTCACAAACCATCTCACTGGTTCACACAAACCATCTCACTGGTTCTCACAAACCATCTCATTGATGCACACAAACCATCTCACTGGTTCACACAAACCATCTCACTGGTTCACACGCACCATCTCTCTGGTTCACACAAACCATCTCTCTGGTTCACACAAACCATCTCACTGGTTCACACAAACCATCTTACTGGTTTACACAAACCATCTCACTGGTTCTCACAAACCATCTCTCTGGTTCACACAAACCATCTCTCTGGTTCACACAAACCATCTCATTGGTTCTCACAAACCATCTCACTGGTTCACACAAACCATCTCACTGGTTCACACAAACCATCTCACTGGTTTACACAAACCAACTCTCTGGTTCACACAAACCATCTCTCTGGTTCACACAAACCATCTCTCTGGTTCACACAAACCATCTCACTGGTTCACACAAACCATCTTACTGATTCACACAAACCATCTCTCTGGTTCACACAAACCATCTCACTGGTCTACACAAACCATCTCACAGGTTCACACAAACCATATCACTGTTTCAATTAAAGCGACAGTCCGCAAATCGGGCAAATTAGCCATGAAAAAAAAATAAAATTCATCTATGTGTTGATAAGCATTCCTGACTGACGAATCCAAAAAAAATTTGGTTCAAATCGACCTAGAAATGAGTTTTTCGTGTCATTTTCAATATCTCTTCGTAAGTATCGGCCCCCGAGAGTTAACGGTAATATAAATAGAAAAAACAGTGGGATTCCAAAGTTCTTGCGCATGCGCAGGGCGATACTATTTCCCGGTCTCTCCTCGTAAAATCCGGTCTCATCCGGTCTCATAATTCCCAGTTCATAACTTATGGCCCCAGGCAACGGATTGTGTTGCTGATGTTTATAACACGATTTTGACAATCTTATTTGTTTTTATATGTAACAAAATGGTATAAAATATATAAACATTATGTCTTAATTTATGCAATTTGTTATAGGTATACACTATTTATGCAATTCGTGTTAAAGGTGTAGAGAAAGATGCGATGCAGTACAAATGCTCATGTTTTTTGCATAAAAGATTGAGGACGGCTAGAGTATGAAGTAACTTAGAATTGCACCTTTTAAATTATGTTATTTTATGTTATTGTTCTTCCTTTTATGTTTACCCCCCCCCCCCCCGACATAAAAAATTTTAAGCATAAATGATTACAATTGAAAAATTCCATGTTTGCATATCCGACTCATATCGATACGATACGATATGTTTATTGCGTAAAACATTATACAATGTTCATCGCATGTAAACAAGTAAATCAATGAATGGAGAAAAAGTACACAAACACATTTTCTGGAGCTAAAAGTTGCAATGTTATAACATCCTATTATAGTAATTATGCGTGTGCTTAGACATTAAAGCTACTAGATGAAGAGTGTTTCTTTGAAGTTGCGCCATTCTGAAGTAATCAACACATTATGTCTCCATTTTTCGTTTATAATTTTGTGCTATTCGCTAATGCTAGGTTTATATTAGGCCACGATTACCACGATGTCCCCGATTCCAGAGCATCGTGGCGAACGTAACAGAGCGTGGACTCGAATCGGGGTGATCGTGGGGGAGCGTAACGGAACGTGGTTGAATTGGGACATCTTGGGCATCGGGACAGATTTTAAATCAAACTTAAATTTCACCACGATTGCCCCGATTCATTTTCTAATCGTGACATAGCGTGGCCTTCGTAACAAAACGTAACGGAACGTAACGAAGCGTAACAGAACGTGGAGTACAATCGCAACAGATCGGGACCAGCGTGGACACATTTTTTCATCCCGCTTCGCTGCGACGTCTCACGATAGCTCCACGCTCTGCTACGATCTACCACGATCTGTTACGATATACACTTTTCTACCATTTATTGCTCCACGTTGCGTCACGCTCTCCTACGGTATCCCCGATTGTCGTTCACGTTCTGATACGCTCTGACACGCTCCAACACGTTTCCTCACGATAGCCACGATTTCCACGCAAGCTGCATATACATAACAGCTTTATCTACTGGTACTCTATCGTTTAATCATGCCAGCTTATAAAAGTTCCACGACTTCTATAACAACCAAATGTACATGCCTGTGGTGTCTTTGCAACTGCTAATGCTGTGGATTTTTGTTTTAAGAATGGCTATGTAAATACAAACGTCAATTTCGTTGTAAGTGAAATGAGGGAACATCTAGTCAGCTGTCTAGAAAATAAAAAAAATCCGTTTTATAGAGAAAATGAAAAGTCGCGATCCCTATGAATTTCAAATTAAAAACATTCTGTTCATGTGAAATGCCAGAATTCGTCGATAATTTAGTTATTTGCGAAAATAGAACATGCAGGAAAAGATTCCACATGAAATGCGTCGGCATAAAAATTAAAATTAGACGATCAGTTGGCAGAAATACATAAGGCAACTGGTCGTGGAAGCGCATCTGCTGCAACAAAATCAATAGTTAAACAAAAGAAGGATAATAGAATTCCTGAAGTACTGAGATAACTTACACATTTGATTTACATGTAGTCAAGCATTGTTATTTTTTTTATTACTATTATCAATAGTATACTTATAACTGAATTTAATATGAAAAAAACACACACTCAATGTGTTTGTTATTCATGACATTAATTTCAGTACATGTGCATATTTCATGTTTTTATCTTTGCCTAAATTTATTTTATGTTTTATTGATATAAAATTTGAAATAAATAGTGACATAATTATCATCAAATATCTAATGTTTTAATCAACTGTAATCTTTTGTAATCCTATTACCCCCCGCGGTCATTAACACCTTTTTGATCACGCCCGATAGCCACTATAAAACAGAGACCGGAGGAGACCGGGACCGGATGAGACCGGGACCGGGAAATAGTATCGCCCCCAAGAGTAGTCGGAAAAACCGTAGACCTACTTTCTCTTTTGCCGTCTAAAAATAGCAACTTTCGGCAATTTTCAATTTGTTAAATCTAAGTTATTAAAGCGATTTTTTAAAAAATAATTGCGGTTCAGTCGGTCTGAAACAATGTGGAACTTATTAAAAACTTTTGAAATACGGTTACTTTTGCGGACTGTCGCTTTAAACATCAAACATTCATTTTTTTGGCATTGAAACATTGTGAAATAAGTCATTTCATGTCTAATTTCAATTGAAATAAAGAACAAAAATAAATAATTTTATATCTAAGTATGTTATGTCATGTATTTTATATATACATAATCAGCAATTGATACTAAAATTTGTATAATGGTGTGATGCCAAATGCCAATGGGGTGATGCCAATGGGGTGATGCTAATGGCGTGATGCCAATGGGTTGATGCCAATGGCGTGATGCCAATGGCGTGATTCCAATGGGGTGATGCCAATGGCATGATGTCAATGGAGTGATGCCAATGGCGTGATGTCAATGGAGTGATGCCAATGGGGTGATGCCAATATCAAACTCACTTGTACATCAGATACTTTAAAGCATGGTCTAACCTGGGAAGGAGTTCTGGAGAAATCCTTGCATCTTCAGCTGTGGGATCAGGTTCGCTGTAACATAATACGCTTGTCACAGTACATGTAATGGCCTTGTCACTAGCAGTTATGAGGTAATTGCAAGTACAATCAACTTACTGATCAATGTGCCGCTTTCAACAATTTGTGCTATTGAAAAATGTGTAAATGAGCAGTGTAAAAAATGAAATATTTCTATGTTAGTAAAATTCAACAGAAATTGGGATCTTACATAAAGAAACAAGAGATGTTTTAACTTTGTCAAACAAATACATGCCTTGTCAGAAACAGGTGAAAGACTGAATAAAGGTGTTCTAGGAAGAAATGCATTGGTTATTAATGGTCACACAAAGTTTTCAGGTAGGTGAAGACAACATCATGACCTTTGAACTACTTGATTGCACATGCTTAAGACTGTTGACTGTCACTTTAACAGTTGACCTACTGACCTAAATTAAATAACTCCAGGTCATGTACCATTGAGCTTTCATGGTCCTACATTAAATGGTTTTCAATTTACTGCGCGAACAAAGATTTTAAAAGAATTTTGACCATGACCTTCTAATCCCCCCAAAAATTGGTCAGCTACTGGTCACGGTCAACATACAACTGATGTTTCATGGTAAACTGTTCACAATATATTTCGGGGACAAGACATGGTCATTTAACTGGCAGACCTACTGACTTACAGACAATCTAACAGACTCACCGACAGGCAATGCAATATATATCAAAGGGGGCATAACCGTAATAAATGACATGATTATTAAAATGGGAAAGTTTACAACCAGAGATTATGTCTGCCCCTTGTATACAATTATTGGCACTGTGGAGGAGCGACCACCGGAACTTGCTCACTATTTGAGCATCTGTCATCGGTATTCGCGACGGAAGGAAGCGTTGCAGCGGTAAGTTGAAGCCCAATATTTGCTCTTCTACCTCGTATTTCACCTTGTTATGTTGATTTTGTATAATGACGATAATTTCCCCAGCTCCGAAAATGCAGAAAATGCTATAACACTGTCGAGATTTGTAAAAATGACCAAAAAACTATGCATTGCTCACTCAAAAATATTCGCCGTTTGTTACAAAAGGCCCCCGTATCGTCTTTACAGAGTCATAAATCAAAAAAGTGAAGCGACCAATTTATTTGCCCAGTTGTATAATATTCAAGTTTCAAGTTTAAGCAAAATTGATAGAATATTCGCAAAGATACGGACTCCAGAATATGTTGTTGACTGTACTGAGACTTGTTGAAACCAATATAACAAGGTGAGGTAGAAGAGCAAATATTGGGCTTCAAAGTACCGCTGCAATGCTTCCTTCCGTCGCGAATACCGATGACAGATGCTCAAATAGTGAGCAAGTTCCGGTGGTCGCTCCTCCACAGTGATTGGAGTAAAATGCAAAAAGGAAGTATTTTTGAAATGTTTATTTTGCTTTTGCATAGCAATTACTAGTACTAATTAGACCCTGGTTACCACACAAAATATTTTACATCAAAAACTAGAAATGTTCAATTTGCACTTACCGGTAGCTATCTTTAGAATTTCAACAGAAGTAGCATAATCATAAATCGCTTTAAGATCATTTTAACACATGGTCAATATTTACCCTTTTCCTCTTAATGCCTCACATATAGGACTGTCATGATTTTTTTCTATATGGCCACATTTTGTACATCTAGTTGTGAAGAGATTACCTGCAATAAAAAAAATCCCTTGAGAGTTTGTTAGCATGACTAAATATGACACACTCATTTAGGGGCACCGGATTTTCAAACTCAATCATTTTTAAAAAAAATCTTATAATTCCAAACTAGAAATTATTATACCGAAAATGTGAAAAATGCACAAAATTATATTAATATACAGTACAAAGTGCATATTTAAAAAAAATAAAATAAAAAAAAATTATAAAAATTTCAATATTTTTTCACATTTTCGGTATAATATTTTTTAGTTTGGAATTATTAGATTTTTAAAAAAAAAATGATTGAGTTTGAAAATCCGTTGGCAGTGATATGACATATTTATTTGTGCTTTTTTAAATCTTATTCGAGTCACAAGGAGTGTGAGGTTTTAATTTACATTCAGAGTGAAACTTGGGCATTTTTCAACAAGTTTCAATCATTAAAATGTTTTCACTCCCTAAACTTATGTTCACTCTTGCTGTACTTCCTAATGCAAGTAAACAAACCATTGACACCATTAAAAAGCAGTTTTGAGGGTTTTATTGCCATAATAAAATAGAATATAATTTATTATGTCAAACCTATAAATAAGAAAGTCTCAAATAAAGATATAGACCATTTTATGTGCTAACTAAAATTATGGATAAAACCATATCAAGACCCATATAGTAATAGGAATTGAAAAGCATTGATGCATAAAAACTTACACCAACATGATATTAAATTAAATGAAATGTTATATTTTACTATGAAATATAAGAACACTATACTGACTTTAAACTCATACAAACAGTACTTGCTATTGACAAAAATTGAACCACACCCCGTCCTGTTTTCTGAGACGAGATGGTGATTTTAAACTTTTAAATAAATCACAGTAAATTCAGCACTCTAACACAGAATATCAAACAGTCTTGATTAACACATTATATTCAATAAGTATTTCTTTATTATTCTTTTACATAGCTAATTACAATCCTTAGCTTAATTAAACCACTAGGGGACCAAAAACTTCAAAGGAAATTGACAGAAAATGTGGATGTGAGTATATGCAAAAAAATACAATTGTTATTAATATGTCTTATAAGTATTGATTTGTTCCCTATGTGAAAAAATAGGGAGAAAAAACAGCATTTGAGTTAAAAAAAACTACCCTAAAGAACAATTGTTTTGAACAACAAAGACTTAAATTCAAAGCCCTCTACTTTTTATTTAATATATCTATATTGTTAAGATAATTTTCTGGCTTATTTTCAAAAAATTGGTGTGCAAATATAGAAAGTTTAACTGAAATTTCAACTGAGGAGAAAGATCATTTCACTGGGTGAAAAATTGACCTAAAATGCTTTGGGACACCTCTGATTAAGTAAATAAAAATACTCTTTAGAATTCATATATTTCTTGTATTTGATGTTACTTTGTACCATGAATTAAATTTTAAGGCTAAGACTATAAGAAAGACTACAATACATGTTGACTAAATAATGAACAGTTCAATTAAATGACCAAGACCATACCATGTAACTCCATGATATTTTCCGAGCCAGCCCGCTTATGTAGTTCGTCTATATTTTGAGTGACGACCACGACCCTTCGACCTTGTTTTGCCAGCCTCTTCTCACAGTTTGCTATAGCTTCATGGGCCTTTAAAAATAAAACGTCAGCAACTATTTGTATCAAACAAACTTAAAGGCGCACAAAACATATTGTACACAATTTTATTTTAATTTCTATTTTCATACTCATTTGACTTGAATGAACAAAACAAAAAAGATCATGATTTGTGTAAAGAAAAAAAATATATATGGGTATCTCGGGAATTTGTGGCCATGTTGCCATTTATTGAAAAACACCACATTTTTTTTAATATAATAGCTAAAAAAATTATCTGTACACAAACTATATGTTTTTTGTTGTTGTTTGCATTTACATAATAATGCATTAAAATGTTTTATTTTTTTTTATTGCGTCAACCTTTATTGTGCGCCTTTAATAAGTTGTCCATTGGCTATCTTTTGACCAGTTTTTACAGTTACTGTAAATGATTCAATATGTTGATAGTATCTATTGGATAAAAATTGGTCGTACAATAAACATTTTGGCTGAGATTGACGTAACCAAAGAAGTAAGCAGTTTCATACATTTGGCTGAATGCTTACTTTTTCACTTTTTTAAAAATCATTAGAATTAATACTGCTTTTTGCTCAACAGAAATTGAATTTCATCAATTGATATGTTGCTTAAATCTGATTAAGACCTCCTTCAAATAACTCTCTAAAGACTCTTTTATGTACAAAAAATATAACTGAATGCCAATCCACATGCATTTGCATGTCCAGGGTTATCATGTCCAGTGGTCTATTATTTATGAATATTAAATTTAATACATAAGGGTGGTAAAGCTTCATGTCACTTCAAACCTTAGAGGTATACAAGATACATTTCTATTCTAAAAGTATACTGACCTTATTTGGGTTTTTTGAACCCATAACCTCTCTCCTATAATGGTAGAACTCCCAGACGAGAGAGGGATTATCCTGGAATGCCCAGGGTGTGGCAAGGTCCTGAAATAAATAGCCAGGAAGTAGAAAATTATGACAGACGGATTATCCTGGAATGCCCAGGGTGTGGCAAGGTCCTGAAATAAATAGCAGGGAAGTAGAGGATTATGACAGACGTATTATCCTGGAATGCCCAAGGTGTGGCAAGGTCCTGAAATAAATAGCAGGGAAGTAGAGGATTATGACAGACGGATTTTCCTGGAATGCCCAAGGTGTGGCAAGGTCCTGAAATAAATAGCAGGGAAGAAGAGGATTATGACAGACGGATTTTCCTGGAATGCCCAAGGTGTGGCAAGGTCCTGAAATAAATAGCTGGGAAGTAGAGGATTATGAAAGACTGATTTTCCTGGAATGCCCAAGGTGTGGCAAGGTCCTGAAATAAATAGCAGGGAAGTAGAGAATTATGAAAGACTGATTTTCCTGGAATGCCCAAGGTGTGGCAAGGTCCTGAAATAAATAGCAGGGAAGTAGAGGATTATGACAGACGGATTTTCCTGGAATGCCCAAGGTGTGGCAAGGTCCTGAAATAAATAGCAGGGAAGTAGAGGATTATGAAAGACTGATTTTCCTGGAATGCCCAGGGTGTGGCAAGGTCCTGAAATAAATAGCAGGGAAGTAGAGGATTATGACAGACGGATTTTCCTGGAATGCCCAAGGTGTGGCAAGGTCCTGAAATAAATAGCAGGGAAGTAGAGAATTATGACAGACGGATTATCCTGGAATGCCCAAGGTGTGGCAAGGTCCTGAAATAAATAGCTGGGAAGTAGAGGATTATGACAGACGGATTTTCCTGGAATGCCCAAGGTGTGGCAAGGTCCTGAAATAAATAGCAGGGAAGAAGAGGATTATGACAGACAGATTTTCCTGGAATGCCCAAGGTGTGGCAAGGTCCTGAAATAAATAGCTGGGATGTAGAGGATTAAAACAGACGGATTTTCCTGGAATGCCCAGGGTGTGGCAAGGTCCTGAAATAAATAGCTGGGAAGTAGAGGATTATGACAGACAGATTTTCCTGGAATGCCCAAGGTGTGGCAAGGTCCTGAAATAAATAGCTGGGATGTAGAGGATTATGACAGACAGATTTTCCTGGAATGCCCAAGGTGTGGCAAGGTCCTGAAATAAATAGCTGGGATGTAGAGGATTATGACAGACGGATTTTCCTGGAATGCCCAAGGTGTGGCAAGGTCCTGAAATAAATAGCTGGGAAGTAGAGGATTATGAAAGACTGATTTTCCTGGAATGCCCAAGGTGTGGCAAGGTCCTGAAATAAATAGCTGGGAAGTAGAGGATTATGACAGACGGATTTTCCTGGAATGCCCAAGGTGTGGCAAGGTCCTGAAATAAATAGCTGGGAAGTAGAGGATTATGACAGACGGATTTTCCTGGAATGCCCAAGGTGTGGCAAGGTCCTGAAATAAATAGCAGGGAAGAAGAGGATTATGACAGACGGATTTTCCTGGAATGCCCAAGGTGTGGCAAGGTCCTGAAATAAATAGCAGGGAAGAAGAGGATTATGACAGACGGATTTTCCCGGAATGCCCAAGGTGTGGCAAGGTCCTGAAATAAATAGCAGGGAAGAAGAGGATTATGACAGACGGATTTTCCCGGAATGCCCAAGGTGTGGCAAGGTCCTGAAATAAATAGCAGGGAAGAAGAGGATTATGACAGACGGATTTTCCCGGAATGCCCAAGGTGTGGCAAGGTCCTGAAATAAATAGCAGGGAAGAAGAGGATTATGACAGACGGATTTTCCCGGAATGCCCAAGGTGTGGCAAGGTCCTGAAATAAATAGCAGGGAAGAAGAGGATTATGAAAGACTGATTTTCCTGGAATGCCCAAGGTGTGGCAAGGTCCTGAAATAAATAGCAGGGAAGAAGAGGATTATGAAAGACGGATTTTCCCGGAATGCCCAAGGTGTGGCAAGGTCCTGAAATAAATAGCTGGGAAGTAGAAAATTATGACAGACGGATTATCCTGGAATGCCCAGGGTGTGGCAAGGTCTTGAAATAAATAGCTGGGAAGTAGAGGATTATGACAGACGGATTTTCCTGGAATGCCCAAGGTGTGGCAAGGTCCTGAAATAAATAGCTGGGAAGTAGAGGATTATGACAGACGGATTTTCCTGGAATGCCCAAGGTGTGGCAAGGTCCTGAAATAAATAGCAGGGAAGAAGAGGATTATGAAAGACTGATTTTCCTGGAATGCCCAGGGTGTTGCAAGGTCCTGGGAAGTACATGGTGAGGAATCATATGTGACTTAACAGGGTTCACACATGGGTTACAACTGATGTAAACAAACAAACAAGTAACATTGATTTCTAGATAACTTCTTTGACAATAAAATGTAGAAAAAAATTCTTAGCCTATTGCTTCTACACGCATGTAAGCCTTGGCCACAATTTCAACTTGACGAAATTTTGTAGAACGATACAGAGCTGAAATTTTGGCCATTAAGTGAAAATGCCAACATGCCCTTAAACTTAAACAGGACTCCAATGCCAATGCCGTGGCGAGAAGGTAAGCTTCCTATGAAACTTTAATGTTAACTTACTGTAGAAAACCTGTTCCCACTGACTAACAGAATTTGGTAACAATTCGACAAAGGCCTATAATTATTGATTGGACAAGACTGATTATAGGTGATTTTGCACAATTAAAGGGTGATAACTCTGGAGTGACTCCAGGGATATGGCTGGTAAAGAAGCTTGTCCCAAGATATTATGCCCATACACATTATTACCATATTTGGAGATGATTGGACAAAGTCTTCTTATATTATTGATAGAACAAGATGGATTTGTAGGTTATTTCTCTAGTTAAAGGGGGATCACTCCTGAGTCATATGCGATATGGCAGGTTATGGAATGATTGGAGAAAATGCTTCATTATTGATTGGACAACATACTGGAAATGCATTCATCCTTTGTCCCCAAGGGTGAAACTATAATACGTTCCATTCTATGAATACACAGTTTTAGCTATGAGTGGGATAAGTTGTTACCTGAGCTCTCCATTTCCGCCACAAGCCTCCAGCACCTCGGAAAGTTGGTACACCGCTCTCTGCACTCACACCAGCCCCAGTCAGCACAACTATGTGGCGGGCCTTATCAAACACCTTTCGAAAGGCTGCCATGTCTGAACTTGGTTGCTTTGGTGTCTGTAAATGAAGAATTAGAAAGATTTTCATATACGCTGTATAAACAATAGACAGTTTGAAAATATTTACCCGCAAGTTAATGCAAATTACCACTTCACCAAGTTTATAAGCGGCAGATTTCATTTTTGCTAGTGTTACATGGACGGAAAATTAAATTTTATGTCCCATGAAGTTTTTCAAAATATTATTCAATTTTCTTGATTTTTATTAAGTATACAGTTGACTAAAACATTCATATGGTTGAAAAAAAATATTTGGATAGATATATTTGTTTGTCAAGTGAATTTGTTTTAAAATAAACCACCATGTGAAAATCGTCACCATGAAATATATTTTCAAAATTTATGTATATTTTAGATGAATTCAAGACATAAAATACAGTTATGTAATTACTAGGTATATATATATATATATATATATATATGAAGTGAAAATAGCATAATCTGTCATCAAGCAATTAAAAATTAGGAAACATAAATGATTAATATTGAGACAGAAAATATATGGTCAACAGACAAAACATTTTTTCTTTTTTTTTCTGCATGTTAATGTCAAGGAGAAAAATTATCTAGTCACTTATAATTTGTCTGAGTGACTTGACTAGCAAAGAGAGGACTGAATCATTAAAGGTCTAAGTCATTAAGTGAAATGATCTTAGTGTCATATTTTTGCTATTTATTTATTTATTTAAACTGACCTTAAGTATTTTTAAAGTTGAAAACACATGTGAGGAAACCAAAAAAAATACTTCTTGCCATTCCTACAAATTTCAGATTTGTTGTGTTACAAATTAAATCATCATGAAAAGGACGAAATTGTTAAACTTAACCTTTTTTTAACAACAGGGCTAAAAAGATTTTTTTAAATAGTGCCGTTTCTACATTTTGAAAAATTAAAATAAAAATGAAAATCAGAAGATATGAATTGTATTTAATATATTTGTCACGCTTATTTCCTAATTTTATTTTTTGAATTTCAGAAATTTTATTTTTCCTTCTCTATGATGAAATGATAAACAGCGCATTATGGACCTATCACCCATAATAAAAAATTAGTCTGTGCCAGACTGTGGAGCTTTCTGCAATAAAATACACTGTTACAATCTTGTTATCAGTAATTAATATTTTCCATAAATGCATTATTTAGGAAGACTTGTGAAAGGTTTATCAGTCAAAATTGATGTTTGTTATATATGTGTATGTAATGATTTTTAATCTTAACTTAAACTGAAACGGAGAAGTGTGAAAAGCATCATAATTTTTTTATTTTACCGGTACCTTTGTCGCCATTTTCCAAACAATATTTTATGAATATTGTGTATACTTCCACGTTAACAGCACTGAAACCGCATACAATATGCACTTAGGTGGGAGTATATTATTGGTTAAGTCATCTCATATTTAACAAATATTGTAATGGCACTTGAATTCTGCATACGCGATTTGGAATATTGCATACGAGCGAGACCTTACTGTCACTGGCATATTTTCACTGATCAAATAAACCACATTTGAGCTGTTACAGTTTAATCATACATCAGTATAATTTATATATACTCTGGGTTGATTGTTCAAAATAAGATAACAACATTGATTGTTCAAAATAAGATAACAACATTATTAACGACCCAGTCAATCTTTTAATGGTGAAATATTTTATAACATGCTCATGTATCTAAATAAAACCAAGTACGGAACATTTAAATCATTTGTCTCAAATCTTGTTTGAAATACTGCAGATTATAAGTGTATACCGATTTGAAAGATAAAAACAATGTAGTTAAAAATAATTGCTAACTTTAATATAGTTCTGAACAATCGGCCCCATATATACTTCTGAGTACTCCAAGTTGTATTGACATTAAAATTTAAGAATGTAATTGAACTTTGCATGCATTTGGACAATACTGGTAGTTGAACTTATTTTGCACATTAAAGTATATTTATAATCCTATCTTCTTTTTATTTTCAGGCTTATGCCTCCACCAACGTAATTGCAGGACAGATTCACATGTAATCAATTAAGATGAGCTCTGACAACCAAAATACCATTAAGCAGATTACAACCACCAAATTACCATTTATTAACAAAAATAAGTGCCAAATGTTGATTTATCATAACAGGGTTTTATTAAGTGAGTTATTTGGAAGTTTCTGCATGCGCCCTCGCCAGTATAGAGATATTTCATAGGTATTATGTGCTGAACACTTCAAAAGTAAGCATTTACTGGTATGTTTTGTCTTCTAAACAATTGGTTGGTTCGTGCCCGGCCTGTCTTCTTAACGGACTAGAAGACCGAAAATAAACACCAACCATTACTTAATCAGGAGTAGAATTTCAAATATGATCTAAGGAATATTGGCATTGCATACAACTTTTGTGAAATAGTCGGTTATACTGTAGTTTATTCTCATTTTAGAAGTAATTACAACAAAGGCAGGGAAGCTAAAAAAGAAACTTGATGAAAATCATATAATAACCAATATTAAATTAAGATTCTCATATGTTGAGCTCTTGTTATAGTTACTACTAAAGACAAATCAGTCCTGTTTTTAATTACCACATACCAGTATAAATTAATTCTTACTGAATCATTAATTGATATGCTTTAAATGATATTACAACAATAGCTGTCGCACACAGTTTATGTATATATTTCTTATGTAATAGCATTAACAACGATCATAGCACATTAGATTGTATAACATCATCCTTAAGCCTAAAAAAAAATTGTTTGGTTAGGGTTACATCCTTTTAAAAAATATGTAGGGTAGGTAGGCTTTATTTTTTATTTTTTTTTTTATTAGGCTTTATATAAGAATGTCATTTTCATCATTGGATAATGGTGTTAAAGTTATCTTCTGTATATCCATTTAAGGTTTTCAACTACAAAGTGAAAAGCAATTTAAAAAAAAAGAAAAATGTTTTTTTTTTTTTTAGTTTTTCTGTTGTTTTTTTTAAACTGACTATAATGGTAGGGTCGGCGCCTATTCCGTAGGTAGGGTCGGGTAACCCGAACCAAATGTATTTTTTTTAAGCCTTATCTGTAGTTAATTGCCATCAGTTCTACATCCAATAAATAGGTTTTAAAGGGACTGGACACCTGATGATATGGTTACAAGGGAAAATGAAAATTGTCAAAAACTGATTTGCATATATGGAAATAGTATTAAAGAAAATTCATCACGATGACAATGACTACTGGGTTTGTTCTATCCACTAGAGGCTCTGTATATCTTTTAGATAGATTTGGTATGGAAAGGCCAAATGAAAAACTAATTCCTAATGGATAGATTATTTAAATTTCAACTATCATTATTCATAGATTATTGGTCGTATAAACAATCCATTCCTTATCAAAATTCTTACTGTTGTTTAACAAAGCAATTCTGATGACTTTGGTCTATTTTTGCTGCATTTTTTTTGTGTTAAAAGGATACCATCCCTAAATATAATTCTCATTTAATTTTCACATTTATTGAATTTACAAATAACTGAATGTCACTATAAAGATAATTATGTTTATAGTGTATGCATTATCCATATGCAAAAAAAAACCCACCCAAGCCATAAATATGAGTGTTCAGGTATACTTTTATTCATTTTTTACATTTAGTCCAGTAGCGAAAACACATAAGATGCCCAAATATTGAAAAGATCTGGAGAGAATTACCAACCAAATGAACTTGAAAATTATCGGAGCTCAATCATATCTGGCATTGTTATCATTTAATACTTTCAAAGAAAATGAAAGAAATGAAACTGTGTTTTTGTCAGCCATGTTGCTTATATGTATAAATTTCCCTGATTAAATATTTTTTAAATCGAAAGGTGCTTTTTTTCCTGTGTAATGTTATGCGCAGACAGAGTGTTCTCTCCTAGCATTACAAACTTTAAACTGAAACAAATGGTGTTCTTTTAAACAGAAAGAAATACGCTGCAAGATATTTCTAGGTTTTAAATGGTTTTAAATGTGAAGAAAAGCTATTTTGAAAATTAAGACAGAAAAAAACAGACACACATGATGCCAATTTCACACAGAAGTATTTTATGACTTCTTTTCAAGTTTTCTTTGCATTATCAAAAATAAAATGCCATATGCTAAAAGAATCCATCATTATTTCCATAATATTTTGAAATTAATAATGAAATATGCTAGGAGAAAGATACACGAATATTCTTCGCACTTGGATGTTTAAAAAGCAGACAGTGTCAGTGGGCGTCTCAAATTAGCTAGAATAATGACTTTTTCAATTTTTTAAAAATTATTTTGACATTTCTTATGTTTCTGTTATCCTGATCTCGAGTCTGCCATAGTAAAAATCTGCCATAGTAAAAAAAAATATCATAAAAAGACTTGTTGACACCATTTACATAGGTGGGCTAGTCTCAAGAGTCAAATGTGCCGGGTACAAAAATCGTAAACATACACTATAACGTTAATTTAGATGGAATCAAACCGCCCCCTTTGGTCTATGAACACAGGATAGTAGTGTAATTCATGTAATTTGTACAATGTCAATGAAGAAAACATCTAGAGCTAAAATAGGAAACAAAAAAATAAAGACTGACTAGAAGTTCAAGAATGACATGCATCGAAAACTGTCAATCTTACCTCTGTCGCCATTTTCACGGTAAGATTTAATGAGTATTGTGCGAACTTCCGCGTTAACAGCAATGACATTGCAAAAAGAATAAAAATATTAATATTCTTTCATCAAAAATGAACAGACCATTTTCCCGAGCGCCCAAAGACACAGATTACCGTTCAAGGGTTACACTCCACCATAGACTAGAGAACTACTTACTATACATCGGTTACTTCCCTTAGAAGGAGTAATGATTGTGAAGACTATGACCTAGGTGGAAAAATGAATCAGTAACAAAATGACATGGCCCAAATTATTTCAGAAACCTTTGGAAAATCTACAGTATATAATACTTATATAAATTCTTAATTCGACTGAAAAATAAAACGTAAGGGTTTTACCATTTATATTGAAAAGTTGCCAAGCACACTTCAATCTTTCTACCTTATATTAAGACTTCAAATAGCTTCAACAACATATCAATCTTCAGGCAAGAAACATTTTTTTGTAATTCAAATACACAGACAATTTCCTTCTGATAAAGGCTTTTTTACTTTCTTTACTTTACTGTTAAAAAGCTATATTAGTAGCATTACTTTATATAGGAACGTTGGCTTTTCTTTTGTGTTCCGGCTACACGAAAATGTAGAAGCATCACTTTAATGTTGAGTTAAAGAAACATGAGCATGGCTTACTAACAACCAGCATCAAGGAAATTTACTACAGCGTGTACAGCCAAGTGCAGGAAAATGTGACTAGTTAGTGACAAATCTACCATCCTATAGAAATGATTCAAACTTAATAATATATATTGTTTTAAACTGGACAATTCAATAGTTTACATCATGAGGCAATAACAAAGTAGATTTAAAAATCATTATAATATGTACTGAGTATGTACATCATTGTATAATACTGTTGTTAATATACATACATGTACCTATACACACATTCTGACATTATTGCTGACATTGAAGAAAGTAACACAATACAATTAAACTTTATTATCATGTATGAATATAAGTGCCATACGGTGTATACATGTACTTCCCATAATAATTAGTAATTAATTTTGTTTCAATTTTTAACTAAAAATCATTAGGGTGGGGAGGCAGAAAATAGAGTCAGTCTGGTAACTGGAACCTTATTTCAGTTTGACCTTATTTAATGCTGCCACAATTTTCTTCTTCATAAATGTCTGATGTATATTTACAATCCGTTCAACTTCAGGTAACAGGCTTGCAGAAAACTTCTGTCCACAATGAGTCACAAAGGCCAAAAGAAACTTACTGAATTTAAGATTCTTTGCCAATACTAAGGCTGTTGGAGCAAGCTTTGTCACAAACATCTGTAAATCAGCCTCACTTATTTGACACTCATGTTCTAGAATGGTCTGAAGCAGCTGTATGTTAGACTCGTGCACCTCTAGACCACGCTGTAATGCCAAATGCAAAGAGTATTCTCTCGATGAACTGCTCCAGCAGTCTTTAATTATTTTACAGAACAGTTCACTCTGTCCCACAGATAATTCCACCTGTTCTCCTACACAAGAAGTAAACACACCATCGATAAACTGCTTAGGAAATTTCTCTGCTGTGTTGATCACTGCTTCTGTAAGTTTTCTGGAAGCACTCTGACCTACAGTTTTAAGCCTTGGCGACAAAGCTCTGGACATGAACATGACAACAACAGTGTAACTAAGGGATTCCTCCAGGGAACACAGATGATCACAAGCCAATTTCACAGAATCATCTGACATTGTCACAAAGTCCAAGCTCTGTAGGACACTCTCCATATCAGATGCAGAAATCTTTGTTAGCTCATGGAAAAATTCTGGAACAGATTCGTGCAAACAGTTTTGCCAGGTGTCTTTTAAAACACTTGCAAACTCCTTCTCAGCATTGCCATCAAGTTCGTCTTCCTCAATATAGGACACAGAGGGCTGCTGACTGAAGTTCATCTGTGTAAATACAGGAATAGGAGAATCATCTTCTCCAGAATCACACTGTTCAGGCGAGTCTGAGATTAGCACAGTATCTTCTTCCCCTTCCCAAGAATCAAGCTTGCGTCTTTTAGTCTGCGGTTCATTATCATCAGAGCTGTCATCAAGAAACGACACAATGTTTTGTGACTTGAGTGACGCCTCAACTGCAAAGAAAATGAATATTGAATAAAAATTACATTTTATTTTGATTAATGGATAGGTTAACAGTCATAATACTTTTATATTTATATCAGTACATTATACTATTACATGCATATCACTATATAAGTTGATCAAGTGCTTTTTCTTAGGGGTTTTCTTTCAGTCTAAGTTCAGAGTTTATTTCTTTAATAATACATTAAGGCAAAATATCCAGGATTATGTACATAAAAGTGATCACACACATATTTATTTTACACTGACTATTGTAATTAAGTAATATATAAAGAAATGAAGAATCTAATTATGTCTTTTCTTCAGTAGGTTTCGCCTTTATCCCTGGTGCAAGTTTCACCAAATTTTCCAGTATTTATTCCACTGAGAACACTATTTAAATCCTGTATATAATGTAAAAGGAATGAATATAAGTATCTTCCATGGCCGAGAGTGTAAGATAGTTTCATCCCGACCCGAGGGCATGGTGTTTTGCGGAAACGAGGTTTACCGAGTTTCCATAAAACACACTGCGCGAGGGTTGGGATTAACCTATCCTACACGAGCGGCTAAGGAAGATGCTTTTTCTCCCATCTCAGTTAAACAAAATTAAGTGAAAATGTACTTTTTACTGGAACTCTTTTGTGCATAGTGGAAATAAATGCGTATGGATATGTGATAATTCGTGTTTGTCATGGATATGCGCGCAGTGATTCAGGTTATGTTAAAAGTCAGATCGGTATTTAAATAGTTCTGAGAAGAGTGAAGCATTATTTCTTGAAAGGTGCATGAAAACTGTTTTATGGTGACATTTGAAGCGAGAAATAATTAATCTAAATATTGCCACATGACAAGGTTTCTATGATGGTACAGATGACAGTCTTCAACAAGGGAGGTAATTACAATGTGATGACCATTAAAAAGTAGCTCCATACGGGCGTTTTATCTTCGCCCGTGGGCAAGGTAAGAATTTCTAGCATGGTTGAAATTCTGGATCTACTTATCTGAGGTGGGAGAAAAGGTATTCTTCCTAATTCTTTATGTGGTCACTAAGCAAAGAAAAATTGAGTACAATATTCGAATATTTCAATAATAACTCATTAAGTGTTTTCAAGAAACTTGGGCTGCATACACTTCTAAGCCTGTGTTAACAATTTCCTATAAAACTGAAATATTACCATTGACGTTATTTGATGTCATTTGTCTGTCTGACTGTTGTTCTAAATCCAAGCCCAACTTCTCTGTATACTGTGGAAAAAAATCACGAATATTAATTAACATACAATAAATGAACCAATTTTATGAAATAATTTCTATGTAGAATAATAAAGGGCCATAATTAAGTTATTTGCAAGATAGAGTTTTCTAACTTGATCCAAAAAGTAGGTTGGATAGCTTGGAACACATGTCTAAAGTTCCATAATAGTACATAAAATACTTACTTAGATATTGATTTGAATGTGGTTACTAACCTTAATAAGAATATTTAAATAAGTCACTAACCTTAATAAGAATATTTAAATAAGTTACTAACCTTAATAAGAATATTTAAATAAATAACAACGGGCCACAATTTCCTTTATATGCAAAAAGAGTTATCTAACTCTATTATTTAAATTGAATGGATGGTTGAGAACTGGTGGATAAGTTCTCAATGCAACACATCAAACAGTTGCTGAGATATTTACTTGTGTTTACTTACATGCAAAACCTTAACCAGATTTCTTAGTCCAATTACAAAGGGCCATAATTAGCATTATATTCAAAATATAGTTATATAACTTCATAAATTAATTAGGTTGGATAGTTAAGAACACATGTCTAAAGATTCAATGCAATAAATGAGCTATTTGAGATAATGACTTCAGGGCTTACATGCAATACCTTATCCAAGGTGTGATGTTGACGCCAGAGCTAGGGTGAGGAGTATAGCTCTCCAAATCATCTAAAAAGGAAGGAAATCACAAGGAAAACATTTTGTTACGTAATGGAGTTTTTAAAAAAGCAGTATTGATGGAATATGTGCTAGATTGGATTGATATGATTAACATGTTGGTTTAAAACTCAAGCAATGGGTTAAGAATAGTAAAGTGGACATTAAATAGGGATAGAAGGACAGACGGACAAGTGGCAACTACTAAAATTATGCTCTCCCTTTCTAAGGCAATATTACAACACAGGCATTATTATTTATGTGAACATCCTTTATTTGGGGATGGATTATTTTTCCTTAAAGCTTACTCTGGAAATAGTTGCCAACTTTTTTAACTCGGCAGAGCCAACACCGCTCTGTTGAATGTGGTTTTCCAGCGCAGACAGTAGCTCATGCAATATCCCATCCGGAATAATGTCTGCCTGAGCAAGCAGGAACTGCAAAAACCTCTCTTGCAACACAGCAGGCAACAGCAAGAACCTGGGTCGACTGAAATAGAGATTAGAAACACTAGAAGGCCATCCTCATCTGTGATTTTTCCCAAGTCAATCAAGGGACATAACTCTCAAGAAATAAAGCTAGAGATATGACCATGGGCTTAGCCAAATGTGTCATGTGCTTATTACCACTAGGGCCTAAAAAAAAAATTGTTTGGTTAGGGTTACATCCTTTTCAAAAATAGGTAGGGTAGGTAGGCTTTATATTTTTTGTTTTTATTAGGCTTTATATAAGAATATCATTTTCATCATTGGAGAATCGTGTTATATCTTCTGTATAAGCATTTAAGGTTTAAACTACATAATTATT
The DNA here is from genome assembly GCF_026914265.1 of Mya arenaria. NCBI lineage: Eukaryota > Metazoa > Mollusca > Bivalvia > Myida > Myidae > Mya > Mya arenaria. The sequence continues at coordinate 12,157,323 of NC_069125.1, read as the reverse complement.
GAAAAGCATTTAAAAAAAACGAAAAAAAATGATAATTTTTTTTTTAAGTTTTTCATTTTTTTTTCAAACTGACTATAAAAACGGTAGGGTCGGCGCCTATTCCGTAGGTAGGGTCGGGTAACCCGAACCAAATGTTGTTGTTTTTTAGGCCTAGTGACATGTGTTCAAAGTATTGAGTGAATCTCTTGAACGCTTTTCTAAAAGAAGCCAAGGTTTGCTGTTTGCGCTACTTCATGATCAAGGGAATACAACGGCATGTATTTAAGCCAGAGTTCACTCACTGGGCCTTATGACAAGGTTTCTATTTGGAAGTTAAATGAGTTAACACTTCAAAACTAAGTCCTTGAAAGTACAAAAACTTCCATTATAACAAAACCTTGTATCAATGTTACTTTTATATGTTCACATACAATTGCAACTGGTTGTCTTCTATTGTGGGATCATGTGTAGTCAGATTGTCAAGCAAGGTGAACCACCAGGGGGCCACAGAGTACTGAGAACTTGTCACCTCCTGGAACCACATCACACCCCTCTCTACACTGACAGACAGATGCACGAACAGAGAGACCCAATCCTTGGGAAGAAGGGTAAATGCTTGTTCATTGGAATATGTCATCATCTGAAAACATAGACATGTAAACTTGTAGGGACATTGTTAGTTATCTTGACTTAATATAAACAGGTAAGTTCTCTTTTTCAGAATCCGGACAAAATCCACAGGTGAGACCACAGGGGTTTCTCTCGGATTTTTTTACCCTATAAAATATTATATCTTGATTATATGTAGAGTTAAAAAATGAGAGAAACCCCTTTGTTTGAGACTAGGTTATAAATCCAAGGCTCTGTCCTTGGGCCCCTCTGCTTTCTGATCTATATAAATACACTTCCCCTTACAGTACAATCCCAAATACGACTTTTTGCCGATGATACGGCAGTTTATCTTACAATAAATTCACTGTCTGACTCTCAAATGCTTCAGGAAGATCTGGCATGTATGGAACAATGGGAGAGAGATTGGGACATGGAGTTCAACCCCTCTAAATGTCAAGTACTCCACATCACCAAAAACAAAAAAGTCATTAAGCACAATTACATACTCCATGGTCAAACACTCCAATCTGTCCCCTGTGCAAAATATCTCGGCTTAGACCTTTCATCAGATATTTCATACAACTCCCACATTACAAGAATAACAGCAACAGCCAATAAGACCTTGGGCTTTCTTAAGCGTAACATTACCACAAGAAATGAATCTGTGAAAGCTATGGCTTACAAAACCCTAGTTCGCCCGCAAGTTGAATATGCATCAACAGTCTGGAGCCCCTACACACAGTCAAATAAAAATAAAATCGAAATGGTCCAGTGAAGAGCCATCCGCTGGGTTAAATACAACTATTCCCCTCTTGCAAGTGTTACTGAGATGCAAAACAGCCTTGGCTGGCGGTCACTCGAATATCGCAGAAATGACATGCGGCTCATCATGTTCTTCAAAATCTTACACAACATCGTGGCCATTAACCTTCCACCCTATATCCAGAAGCCTGTCAGACTTAGCCGGCACGTTCATCCCCATAGCTTTCAGCAAATCCAAGTCCAATCCGATTATCAAAAGTGGTCCTTTTACCCCCATAGCATAATTCTTTGGAATAGCCTACCCGTCAATGTAGCAACTCTGCCAGCAACAGAACTTGATAGGTTCAAACAGGCAGTGTCAAGCTTACAATATTAGTTTTACGTACTATCATATTTTACTTTTTAAAAATGTTCTCACGACTAACATGTTTTAACCATGACTGGATTTTGTTTTTCTATTCCATGTCTCACAATGTTATCTTTTATTTCTTTCTTTCACTTTACTAACAGTCTGACGCGCACCTGCCAGTAATACTCGAAAGAGGGGTTCGGCAGTATTCAAAGATAGATAGATAGGTGGGACCTGTAATGGCCAAAGTCAATGATATTGCTGAACTTTTAACCTGTGATCAAGCTCATATCTGTCAATGACATGAATTGAAAACTGTTTTGAGGTCCATATCAGTCCCGCATGCTTCACAAGTTATAATTTATACTGACATCATTCTTCAATTTTTATACAATAAAATGTTTTGCTGACTGGGATCTTAATTATTTTTAGATAATAAACTTTAACTATCAAATATTGCATTTGTTCAGATTGACCTGCCACAGGGATAAAGCGAATTGTAAGAGAAATTCGACATCATAAGTTCTGGAGAAATTTCTTCAGACAAGAAATGAAGACAAAACTCTTATGTCAATCGTTGTAGTATTTGTTATCCGAATCGTTAAGTTATCCGAAAGAATATGAACTCACGAAAATAATGATGAAAAATCGTTTCAAGTAGTTAATTTTGTTTTTGTATGCATCAAAACACAATTCTACTAAGAACAGTCTCAAATAGGATAAGACGAAAATCGTACACTTAACGCAATCCTTGGACCAATAACTCCTAGACGCAAACCTCTTACCTTTTAAAAAAAACTTTTAGGGGGATAAGTTGGATCATATTTGGTGTAACGTAACCAAACGCTAATTTGATGACGCATTTTATTGTAGTATATTGAATTGTGGGTAATTTCGATGGCCGACAAAAATAAACAAACATAATTTACACATTTTTTGTCGTTTCGTGAGTATAACTTAATATTTTTTATTCAATTCAGTAAAATAGATTTTCTAAGAGTATTATTCTTTAAGGATATGTATAAAAATACTGATAATTTCTTCAAAAGAACCTCAAGAAGTGTGCCAGTGGACTTTCCTGAGATTGAACAGTTGAAATAAAACTTTTAGATTTAACAGCGTTTTCCTATCGTTATGTATTAAAGAACTAATACTTACTGTATTTTACATATTTTCAGTTATTTGGCTTTCATTGAAATATGGATTTATAATTCTTTTGTGTTGTGATGTTTCAGTATAAGAATTTAGATGAAGTGTTAGTTACATTGATCAGTTGCGATTAGCTCGTAGAAATTGTGTTTTTTTTTTTAAATATTTGTGCAAAATTTATGTCAGTTATAATTATAATAACCTATATTTTCAAAAGAAAATGTTTATTCCAAGTTAAAATATATACCTAATGTCAAATCAATGTGACGGATACGTAGTCCCTTGGTGAAATGTATTTTACCTTAGTGACATTATTTAAGTTTAAACCTCATAACTTGGGGATATAATATGTTCTCAGATTTTTGCTTTTTGTGGTATTAATGGTTGACCTTTTGGAAAAAGGGCGTTTGACATAAAAACTAGTGCCATATTGATAATCAATGCATTATGATCTTTATTTTAAGCAACTGCCGTAGTGCAGCAAGGAATTCAATATTTATGTGTATTTTGAATACCTTAATGTTTCGTATTTAAAATGCATTGTTCTGAAATGTGATTGATTGCAAAACTTTATACCTGAAAGTAGATGTACACAGGAAGTTTAAAACAATATTTAAGGATATTATTTATCTAAAAATAACACTTCTCATGATTCATAATACTCATAGCCCTATTGTTCATGGTCAAGTAATGTTGTTATAACTTTACAGGACATTGTGTCCTGTTACAGATTTTTGCAAGCACTGCCCCACTGACCCAGTCATCGAAAATAGACTTTTGAATGATCAAGTCTGATTTCTTTATAAGAACTTGGCATCATATTTTTGAAAAAGCACTGCTATATAAAATCCAGAATTTGAGCAAGCCCAGAAAGCATTTTACCAGTATAGGGCTTGCGATCTTGTGCTAGTTTCGACCTCTTCTGACCATATTTCCTTTCATTTTATCACCACTTCTGACCATATTTCCTTTCATTTTATTCCCAATCTTGCAAAAAAACATTGTTTACTTTAAACAGTGGAATGAAGTCACATATGACTCCTTAAAATGAAATGTTTTAAAAATTCTTAGTGGACAGCAAAATACTTTATCCAATGAGCAGGCAGTATAGTTCAAATTTGCCAATTCATTTATTTCAGCGGTCAGCCATTATTGAATGTTATCAGGTGGAACGGTAAATATAAACAGCGTTAGTTGGTAGTTTACACAATATCATATATTCCACTTAAAAATAAGAAATGTAATTTTGTACTTAAACAAATAATTAATTTTTGTAAGCACATACTAACAACCTTGAAGTTTAATGTATTTCAACTGAATTTAAAACTTGTTAAGCACAATCTATCTATACTTTAAAATTAATTTCAGATTTATGACATTTATATTTATCATTCATTTATCGGACATTACTATAGATAACTCATATTATAACAATTTTCTTGCAGGCCGAGGCAGGTATGAGCACTCTACCATCCCAGCCGGTGGTTGGAGCGCCCAAGCGGAAGGAGATTTACAAGTATGATGCCCCCTGGTGTGTGTATAGCATGAACTGGAGCATCCGCCCAGACAAACGCTTCCGACTTGCACTTGGCAGTTTTGTAGAGGAATATAACAACAAGGTTTGTTTGCAAGAGAAATGCATAACAAAATTAATTTTTGTGGTTCCAACCGACCCTTTTTTAAAGCCAAAACTTAAAGTCTTAAACTTAATTTTTGTACTGAAAATGATTTTAAAAATGGTAGTTTTAAAAAGGAAATGTACTTAAACAGTAAAAGCATTGGAAATATAAACCAGGCGGCACTATTGTTGGTACAAGATGATGCAGTTTAACACAAATGTACTTTCTAGACAACAATTAAGGGGCTAGACACCAGATGATACAATTGCAAGGAGAAAAAGAAAATTGTCAAAAACTTTTAAAATCAACATCATTGTGTACAACGTATTGAATCTTAATATTCTGCAAATATTTCTATTATAAAACGGCATTGACAGTGACTTAAATAAATAATCTGCCGTTTTTTATTTGTTAAAAAAATGTTTATTTTTACTTTAATCTTGCAGGTCCAAATTGTTGCTCTGGATGAAGAAACCTCAGAGTTTACCTCAAAGGGAACCTTTGATCACCCATATCCTACCACCAAGATCATGTGGATCCCAGATACAGTAAGACTGACTTGACTTCCTGGGGCTGTATTCATAAAACTTCTTAAGTCATTTCCTTACATAAGTCACTTTCCTAATTTTATTTTCTCTTTAAGTCATATCATATAAAAATTAAATAATTTTCAATAGACATTATACGGATATTGACCTTACTGAAAAAAAGCATACATTTATGTTAAAATCACTAATATATTTCTTTTAAAATGACTATGAAAATGTTAAGAAATCGACTTAAGTAAGGAAATGACTTAAGATGCTTTATGTACCCCTGTAGCCTCAAAATTTCAAGTTAAGAGTGGCTCGTACATGTCAATCCCCAAATTGGCGAGTCAACGGTTATTTGTAAAAGTTTCCTTCTTATCTTTATTCAATGTAATATTTACACTTCAGGCTATACATTTTCAAGGACGGAAATCATACCGTTGAATCATACCTGTTTTTGAAATTCAGGTATCAAAACTCATGCATGGTTTTTAAAATTCAGGTATCAAAACTCATGTTCAAGGAGATAAATCCTAATCCCAGTCACACAAATGAAAATTCATCTAATCATCTGTTACATGCACATGTAGGTTTGACTGGTAATTATCTATACTAAAGTTATCCTCCCCTATAAATTACCTATAGATTACAGTTATTCTCATTTATAATTTGTTCATTTTTTAACCCAGCAATTTTTTAACAACAGATGAATACATTTGGAAACAGTCTTGAGTATAGTGTTGCTGTGTGTTTGTATAGAAAGGTGTGTTTCCTGACCTCCTGGCCACGAGTGGAGACTATCTGCGGGTTTGGAGGGTTGGCGATACAGAGACTCGACTTGAGTGCCTACTTAACAATGTAAGTTCTTTTTATATTACCACTGATATTTTTACAAAGATATATTTATCGAAGAACATCACTACATACATTTTTGCTGAGAATCTTATTTGCATGGTGCTTAAGTGTGACAGACAACACATCATCTGATATTCATAAATACAAATGTAACATGATGAGATTGGTCATGTTTGTGGTAATAACTCGGCTTCAATTTTTGTATATTGCCAAAATATAAAATACTGTGTATGTATAAGTAAAATACTAGTTTCCAACACCCAAAAAATAAAAAATTCAGAAAAGATTATTTCACAATTTTTTTTTAAGAATAAGGTGTTTGAAAAAATATGGATGTTTTATATTTACAAATAGATGAATGGTTTGTTTTAGAACAAGAACTCGGACTTCTGTGCACCATTGACCTCATTTGATTGGAACGAGGTAGATCCCAACCTGCTGGGTACGTCCAGTATCGACACCACATGCACCATCTGGGGGCTCGAGGTAGGTATCAGTTAAGGAAATAAATGAACATTTATCAATTATTTATAATATAAGTAAGGTACAATAACTATTGAAATTATCGTTTAATCACAACTTGGCTAGTGTTTGCCCAGAAAAAAAGTATTTAGCTAAGCTTACAATAAATGTATCTGTTTTGCCTTGATCTTTGTGTCATCTTTGGTGCCTTTGACTATAACACATACATGTACAAATGATGTTGTCTATTGAGATTTCCTTCATCACCTGAGAAAATGGATAAGTATTGGCATTGTTTGTGAGCTGCTTAGTTTCTGATTCTTGATTTGAGAAGGAACAAAACAGTAGATAATTTTAAGAAAGTTTCAAAGAAAGAGAAACGAAGATAAGAATTGTACCAATTTTATTTATATATATATGATATATTTTATAGCTGTTACAAATTATAATATGGTTTCTTTCAGTACCTGATATAAGCTGTTTCTCTTAAATATGTATAATAATGTTTCTATCCCACCTATATTTCTATCAATTGCAGACAGGGCAAGTGTTGGGTCGGGTTAACGTCGTGTCGGGCCATGTGAAGACCCAGCTGATTGCCCATGACAAGGAAGTGTACGATATTGCCTTCAGTCGGGCTGGCGGAGGACGAGATATGTTCGCTAGTGTTGGTAGGTCATTGACCTGATCGATGGCGATAATGCAATAATTTAATTAATATATATATGCATATATATAGCTTCGAGTTTGACTATTAATTTTCTTTAATTTGTTTAATTAATTTTATCAAGTTTTTTTATTTAAAATGTTCTACATCAATAATAAGTATTGATGTTGATGTTAAGATGCTATAGTAACTTGTTTTCGAATATTTATTTGAGACTCCTTTTTCTTGTTTGTAACCTAGGCTTTGAGCAGTATTTAATATAATTCTTATCCTAATATTTAGACATACATGTCTCAATGCTTACATTCAGTCTATTGGTCAACTGTTTTTACTATCCATCAATGCCCTTGGATTCTGATCTTAAAAACTTGGATTCTGGGGCTGTATTCAATAAGCAACTTATATTGAACTTAAATTTAAGATTAGAACCTACATGTTTTGATTGGCCAGATTTAGCTGACCAATAGGCAGAATAGAATCACTGAGGCATGTCTTTGGAAAAGATCAATATTGGATACTAGCCCGGCTGATCTTAAACACTTGGATTCTGATCTTAAACTTAAGTTAGCACTAAGTCTGTTATTGAATACTGACCATGGTCTGTTGATGGTATTTTTGTACAACTGAATAGTATACAACAAAGAATTGTTTGTGTGTTTAGGTGCGGATGGCTCAGTGCGCATGTTTGACCTGCGCCACCTGGAGCACTCAACTATTATCTACGAGGACCCACAACACAACCCCCTGCTTCGTCTGGGCTGGAACAAGCAGGACCCTAACTACCTTGCCACCATGGCGATGGATGCACTTGAGGTAGGAGCTTGAATTATGACTTGATTGCCACAAGACACAATGAATACACAAGTTTTGCTACTACTTTAGATTTTTTTGTTATATTAACAGAACTTGTGCAGTTTAAAAAAAATACCAGTTGTCAATCAGAAGATCACAAGCCAATTAAAAAAAAAAGTGAAATCTTCACCAATTGGTTTGGTCAAAGTTAGCCAAAGAGTATTTTGATTGGTCAATATTTATCCAATAATAACTTATAACCAATCAAATTATTTAAATGTGAAAAAGTACCAAAGATAGCCTGTGGACAACTTAACCAAGTTTTATTTAATTTGCTACAGTTGACAAATAATAGGATTATGTTTTGTAAATAAACAGATCGAGGTCAAGGTGTAATGTAGGAGAGCTCTTAGCACTTATTGTTATGATTAAAACTTTATTTGTTCAAATAAGTGCAGGAATACTTTAAAAAAACCTGAAATATTGAAGTGTGTACATTTGATGTAAAGGTTCTCATGTAACTCAATGTGACGTTAGTTCATCTGCTATAATTCTTGTTGTAGGTGATAATACTGGATGTCCGAGTGCCGTGCACACCGGTGGCGAGACTCAACAACCACCGTGCCTGTGTGAATGGCATTGCATGGGCCCCCCACTCTAGCTGCCATATCTGCACTGCAGGTAAACACTCGTACACAAGGGCCTGTGGTTAACCTCAAAATTTTAATTTTAATTTTTAAAGACTGGTTACATAAGACTGATAAAAAACAACTCTTAAGTTTTGCTTGAACACCCTGCATCATGGTATACAGATAGACATTCAAATGAGTGACAATCTTTTAAATAATTGAATCAAATGGTTTTTTCCCCAATCAAGTAGCAGTAATCGCAATAAATGGATAAATATCCATTTGAACAAGAGTGCTGCAGAATGAGCATCAATGGCGGTTCATGTCTTTCAGTCATTAAGGTGCATCACTCAATAAAGTCAGAGTTATTGGCTTTGCTTAACATGAGCGTATTGTCACTGGTAACATTTGTACCAAGTTATATAAATAGCTTGTAATATTAAGCTATGGCAAAAGTTAAAGTTTTTGCACAAACATTTTACAATACACTTCTTTGAAATTCTTCGTTAAACAGACAAGCTAAAAATGTTAAAGCTATGTGTATATTAAGTACTTTCATGTACATTTATTTCTTCCCCTAGCTGATGACCACCAGGCATTAATCTGGGACATTCAGCAGATGCCGCGGGCGATTGAGGACCCGATCCTGGCATATACAGCTGCCGGGGAGATAAATCAGATCCAGTGGTCTTCCACACAGCCTGACTGGATAGCCATCTGCTACAAAAACTGCCTGGAAATACTCCGAGTGTGATTGGCAACAGGGTGAATAGTGGGAGATTGTTGACTACAGTGTGAAAAATGGGGAAAGCAGTGTGAGGTCACTGATCCTCAGTATTGTTAGGTTACTGATCTTGAGTATTGTTCGATCTTCAGTATTGTTTGGTCACTGATCTTCAGTATTGTTAGGTCAGTGATCTTAAGTATTGTTCGATCTTCAGTATTGTTAGGTCAGTGATTTTCAGTATTGTTAGGTCAGTGATTTTCAGTAATGTTAGGTCGCTGATTTTCAGTATTGTTCGATCTTCAGTATTGTTAGGTCAGTGATCTTCAGTATTGTTTGGTCACTGATCTTCAGTATTGTTTGGTCACTGATCTTCAGTATTGTTTGGTCACTGATCTTCAGTATTGTTAGGTCACTGATCTTCAGTATTGTTGGATCTTCAGTATGGTAAGGTCACTGATCTTCAGAAATGTTAGGATAATTGACCTTGACACTTTATGCCAACTGCATCAAAGCCTCACTCACTAAGCCTTGAAGACATATATGTGGACTAATAGACTATGAACATTTATTGAATTCCATTTAGTTTCTGCGCCTCGCATAAACAAAGGTTGTGTTCATGAATTCAAGCAAGGATTGGGGTATCATCAATTGGCAGACATTACTGGAGAATGGATGTGTATAACAGGGGTCAGATTTTTAAAACTCAAATGCATGATTTATGGAGAAATATTCTTCCTATTTTATTCTGGCATATTTAATTCCAGTCAATGTCAAATAAGTATTGTGATTTGTAAAAGTGTTCTTTCATTAGGGACTATCTTGTCCATGATGAGGTCCTGCAGTTGTACAAGTTCTGATTCTTGAGCCCATATTGAAGCAAATCTGATACAGAGCACATCGCGGTATTATACATCACTGCCAAGTAATTGCAGCTTGAATTGCCAATACTAGTTGTGTTAAATTGCTATAACAGTTGGGAATTTCTGTTAAATTCAGTGTTTTGCATTGTTTATAATGCTGTGGAGTTGATATACATGAGCGAGTGTAAGTTTACATGATGCATTAATTATATTGAGCAGAAGCCCAATTGGTTTGTGCATTTTGGATAAATGAAATATTTTGCGTGTAAATGTAGGTATGGTGTATGAACATTACTTTATTGTGTAGCATGAGCTCAGCTACATTTTAGGCAGTAAGTGGAGTGAAAGTTTTTTTTGTGAAATGATTAAGCGTTTATGTTCAAAGTTATTTCCCCCAAAAAAGTTTAATGTATACTACCGGTACTTCATTGTGTAATTGTCCGATGTGTAGATGGTAAGACTGACGAAATCCCTGACCCCCCATGTTTTTTCGTGGCTGGAGAAAGTCACCAATATGATATTCATATTTTTTTGCTTTTTCTGAACATTAGTTTCTTTGTTTATATGTGTAGCATTTCTACTCTGACATGAACAATATAAAAGATTATAACAGATTTTTAAAATAAAACCAGAGCTGGAGATTGTCGTTGATACAAAATATTGGTGTGGGTGGGGGTGGGGTTCCTAAACATGTGTTTGGGTGTTATAGGTCCTGTGGAATGATACGTGTCTCAGCCAAATGTGTTTTTTGTAGAATTTATGTATTAATTTATTGAGGTAAAAATAGGCATTTGATTTGTAGTTTTAAAACTGTAGATAAAAGGTTTACACATTGTATCCAGTTTAACATGTTGCCTTTTTCTAGTGAGTCTTTTAATCATAGTTTTTGTCAACAGGATAAATACATGAAGCATTCTTATGTAAGCTTAAGTTAAGCGTATGGGGCATGTTTATGGTTATGTTATTTTCTATGAAATGTTGAGTTTCATCAGTAAAAAACAAAACATATATTGGAATCTTATATCTCTTTCAGCACTCGAGAAACAAAAATCTGTTAATATCTGGTAGAAGATATAGATAGATAGATATTTGAGTCTTAATGGAATTTTTTACCACTATTAAAAAAAAATATTTTTACCTTATTTTATCAATTAGTGAAATAAACCTTGATCTTGCATGGCATTATTTGAGACTGTGTGTAGCATATTAAATTATAATAAATTGTTTATATGAACCCTTTCTGTGTGTAACATGAGAAAGAATAATGACTTGTATAGAAATAATAACTGATATTTTATAAATTATGGTGCATTTGTCATTGTCTTAATACTGTCGAACTCCGCTTGGCTTCAATTTCCCGAGGCTCGAGGTATTTTCACTGGTTCCTGGGTATTCGAGCCAAACAGTGTTCGACTGTACTGTGTGAATCATAAAACATTATCATACCGATGTCATTACAATCATGTAACTGTTTCATACATCATGTTATACAATTAATGTTGTTTGTGCTTTGTCTTGTCAGTTCTGAATGTTTATTTTCCAGGGGGTCGTAACTTTAATTATCTTAAATCTGTATGAATGTCACAAATGGCAATACATCAAAAACATAATATTTTCTTCACTTTGTGTTCATTCTCAATGCTGGCTTAAAGCTCCACTCTCACAGATTGAACGTTTTGACAACTTTTTTATTTTTTGTCTTGGAACGAGCCAATTTTTGCGAAAATCCATGGAAACCAGTTAAATAAGACTGCTTAAAAAAATCAGAACGCAGATTTTTATATTTAAGTTAAAAAATTAATGTTTTATGCATTTTTCTTAAACCGTTAGTTATGGTTCAAGCCATAAAACATCAATTTTCGAAAGGAAATACGAAAATCTACCATCTGATTTTTTGTCAGCAATCTTTTTTTTTAATTTAAATACTCAGTAAAATATAATAAGCACACATAAATAGTAAAATTATGATTATATGACATTAGGATAATTAAAATTTACGACTAAATTCTTGAAGAGGCCCCCTGACCATGAACTGAAAAGTTTGTTACATAAAAAAATGGCATTCGATATGCAAGTATATAAAATTTTGATGTCTCATTGTTTTGGTATTGATTCAAACTTTTCTGCACAGAAAAAGATGTAAGAAATAAGACAAAAAATCATGTAAGTAGGAAGCATTTTTGGTCTTGAACAATGCCATATAGGTCATTTTACGCATGATTTTAATTGAAATATAAATAAATATATTAACTACAATAAATTTACGTGTAATTTTGGTCATTTATTTTAGATGATAGTAATTGGGAAGCAATACCCATTCCAATGATGCCTAAGATTATATGATTTCACCAGGTATCAAAATTTAACATTTAAGTTGATGAAGCAATCAGAGAATTAGCTTATACTTGGGTTGGCATATGATCCACACATTTGGCTTGTGACCACTAACCACACAATCACATTCGTTCAGGACGGAAATCCAACCTTGGTCACCTTGGTGAGAAGCGAGTTCGCTAACCACTGCGCTAACTGGACAACCTAATTAGCTTATTAATGGGTTGGAATATGACCTACACACATGAGCTAGTTCTCTTCTGATATCTTCATCAACCTTAATATTCAATTTTGATGCATATTCAGGTATCATTTGAAAGGTATTTTTGCTTAACAGTTACAAATATATAAAATAAATACACATAACCAAAAGCACATCTAGTTACATTGTATTACTGTTTATTTATTTGAAATCAGATGTCAATGACATATTTTGTAATCTTTGAAGGCCAAAAGAATCTGTTATATTATTTTTGTAGGAAGTGTATGCTCACTTTTTTTGTGCACAAAACCCTTCCAAATGATACACAAAATAAGGAGTCACCTAGCCTCTAAAATTCACATATTTAAAAGTCAAATATTTACACATCACAGTCTGATATAAAAATGTCTTGTGTACCATTAAGAAGTGCAAAACCTTTAAAGCATCATATGTTTTGTATTCTAAATTCTCTAAACGAATTCACCCATACAATTCTACTTCTGGGCCGGTATTAATAAAACTTCATAAGTTATTTCTTAACTGAAGTTAATTTCCTAAAATTTCATAGTCATATTAAAATAAGTATAATTTTTATAATGTAAAAATAAGTTATCATTGGAAATGAAGCATTTCAGATATTATTAAGTTATTATAACATATGATAAGAGAGATACTTAAGAAAGGAAATGACTTAAGATGTTTTAGGAATACTGGCTCTGCTATTTATATATATACATGTAACACCGTTCCATAATTGTTTGATATCTATGATTTTAATATAAAAAATAGAGCTGCAGATCATTTTACTGATGTGCACATTTTTAATGCGCTCACTTTCATGTGACATAATGAAATAAATGTATGACTGAACAATATGATGTTGATATTCACTGTTGTGTTGGCTGAGAATCGTGGTAAACAGGTATTATTTTGTTCGGCCTTGTCTGTATCACACAGTCACACTGATTGGTTTTCGTGGCAAGAGGTCATTGTTGTTGGTTGGAATATGACCAAAGAGGTTTGGACAAAAGCTTGTAAAGTAATTGATCAGACATGACCAATTTTTGGCAATTTCTATTCTTAAAGGGTGATTACGCTCTAGTGACCAGAGCAATACACCTGGTTATCAAACTTGTCCAAGACATTATCCCCATACACATTCTGATCAAATTTGGTGATGATTGGTGGTGTATTAGTTTATACTCCGGGCCCGGTGTGAGCGCATTGAAAAGGGTCCCAAAGTCATAGTTCAACCACCGCACACCTATCCACGGCAGACTATCTGGATTTTAACCAGTACTTAAATTGGTGCCAACACCTCTGCAAGGAACTGACAACTTCTGTTTATGACAGGGGCAGTGGTACAGAATAGTATGGTATAGAATGGTCGTAGAAAGGATTTCATAACAAATCACAACAGAATTGACCTGGTCCGCCCGGGTTGTCCAATTCACAGTCCAACGCTCTACCAATTGAGTTAACCGGGCGGACTTTGGTGATGATTGGACAAAAGCTTGTTAAGTTATTGATCAGGCAAGACAGATTATAGGTCATTTCTATAATTAAAGGGCAATAACTCTGGAGTTACTAGAGGGATACGGCTGGTTATCATATTTTGTGGACTACATACTGAATGCTGAAAGCCATTCCTTCTGCAGGTTTGCTGCAGGTTAAACTATTATGTGTCCACTTCCATGAAAGGGCGTATAAAAAGTTTATGATCAAGAGCAACATTTCATCATCCGCATTTGCATAATTACCCCACTAGAATTTCAAAATGCCTTCAAATAGCCCCCACTGTCACATATGCTACCACTAGGGGCTCTTATTATTTCCTGTGATGGCTCTAACCGTACACAAAAATGTTTGAGTAACAGTGTTCATTTTTATTGGGAAATAGACAAACATTTAGATAATAGTATCATTTGACTATACATAATTGTACTTAGCTAAGAAAACTTTAACTGGTAAACAGCTTGGAAATCAGTCTGTAACTTGATTGCCGAAAGTGGCGCCAAATAATTTCCACATGATTCTTTGATTTCTTAGGGTACCATCTAGTAACTGTTCTCTTAACACTTTGAAATTACAGGTCTTTTTTGTCAAAAAGTTTGTTAAACTAAGCTGATTTTGCTGATCCTGTATGAAAACATGTCCCCAACATTGTTAACAGTGTCGCTGTGATATCTCGCTCATGTGATCTGTTGTTTAAGGCTGTATTTAGCCATTGCTAGAACGCCTTCGTACGTCTGGTTTCCCCCAATGAAGCCGTTAGCGTGTACGAAGATGCAGCCCGGAATGCCACTCTTCTTGATCAGTTCATCATCTCGCAGGCCCTGCCAATCACTTGGCAATGACAGTCTGAAATAATTATAAACAGAAATACATTAAGTGTGCAGTTAACGTCTGTCTTTTGGAAGGGGAAGCAAGTGTAATTCAAGTAGATTTCTCTTTTAAGGAAAATCATCGGAGCTAATGGTTAATTACTCCTCGTCAATCCACAAGGAGCACTTTTTTATTACTGGATATGGAAACACCCTTTACTATGCTTTCCGGTATAAAACTTCCAGCAGCCAATTATATAATGTTCACTAGTTTATTCTTCTGTTTGGTCAAAATGTTGAGTGACCAGTCAATATTTATCCAATAACTTCTATTTACCAATCAAAACATTTAAATTTGCATAGTGACGAAATGACAACTGGTGGCCAATTTATCCTGGTTTATATAAATGGCTGTGTCAGAGTATATATAGTGGATGCTTCATTTTCAGTTTTAACTATCTGTCGTTTGTTCATCTTTTTTTTTTCATTAGATAAAAACTGGTCGATAGGTTATATTTTCACAGATTTAAGACCTTTCTCTCCCCCCTTCTTAGTTTACATCATTTTGTCAGCTTTTTCATAGACAACACCATCTCTTATACATGATATCTTTCAACAGAGCATACATTAGTAAAGATGATTGCCCTGTAAAGGGATTTGCAGTAAAATCCACACACTTCAAAGCAGTCTCTAAACACCTTTTTCTGATTTTCTAAAACCTCTTGGCATTTCGTACAAAAAATCTACAACTGGTACTAAATCTTATCTAGTCACAGGTTGACAGTGTTGCATTTTTCATTTCTCAAAATGAACAATTTTGATCAAACAAATGCTTCTGTTATCTTACCGTACTTTTGAAAAAAAATGTGTATGACAGACCACTCTTCAGTTTCAACCTTATCCATTTTATTTTGATAACTATTGTGAAGCAAGTTATATTAGTTTATGTTTACCGGGCAGTTACTCTCGTTGGCACAATGTTGCACAAGAGTTGTGCAGTCTTTTGTTGTCAGGGAAAACTGGAGTGGTATAAAAACAATTTTCCAGGACTTGGTGACAACCAATCAAACTCACATGCGCCATGACCGAAATCAAAACCCAGGTCACCTTGGTGAGAAGCGAGTGCGCTAACCATTGCGCTAACCGGACCACCATATCTTTTCCTCAGAATGTACGGTAATCAGAGAAGACCAAAAATTTGTTACCTGTTATTTAATTTGACAGAAAGTTATTATACTTTTAATCCTGGATATATTTAGTGTGCATTCACCTGTTAGAAAAGCTGTCTGGTCGTACTGGGACACACTGTATACGCCACTTGCCGGCTGTGTCAGTGTACAACATGTACTTAATGGTCGGGGAAACATCGAGGGACTTCTCCAGCTGGAACAGGTGCTCCTTCCATGGACAGCCACCCGCAGATAGACACACTATCTCACCACTCTCGTCAACCTGTCACATAAGAGATCTGGGTATTACAATCATAATGATGGTCATTCAACATGGAATTTATTGAACAATTTTTCTAAAATTGATAAAATTGAGCAAAATCAATTTTAGTTAATAAGGTATTTTTTTTAAATAAAAATAAAAATTAATTGTTATTTGATGACTTATAGCACTAAATACACATGTGTTGCTTTATAACAAGCACAAACAGTATTTCATATTTTACATCACATCCATTCAATACACTATCTATATACCAAAAAATATATATAATCGTCTAACATTGTAAATAAATGCTTATGCATTAAGTCATTGCATATAGAAAAAAACGTATTACAACATAAAATATTTGCGTGAATTTAAAAATTATCAAAAATTAAACAATTTAACATGTATGTTTTGTACAAAAGGACCAACCTTGTGCCTGTTATTGAGTGCCTCCTCAACGAGACTTCGGGCCGGTAGCCAGGAGTTCTTGTAGAAGAGAACCCGGTCCAGAAACACACTCCCTACCATCTCCATGGCCTTCATAAACTGACCCTGCCAAGTAGTCAATAAAGTTAGGATTATTATACCCCACAAAATGAGTACATTGTTAAACTATTTAGATTACAACCTACATTTACAGCCAATGAAATTGCAGAAAGGCAATCATTAAGTACTAGACTTAATCATTAAGAATTTCAACTTTCGCGGGTGTATAAAGATCTGCCATTCGATACATTTAATTCATGTCATCTAACTATTATATAGCAGTCACTATGAAGGTCTATCGGTCTGCCTGTCTATAACCACATTCTTGTGACACAAACTAAAATGACATTATAATTGACAGAAGTGACAAGGGCATGATGAGAATACTGCAAGTCCTTTGTTTCATTGACTTTGACAACATGGAATTAATGAATTGGATTGTCATATAGTACATGCTATTAAAGCACTTTGGGAGGCTACTTTGTGACTCATACTACTTCTGCTGGTTTTTTTACCTCACAACTTTAGGATTGAAAAAAGTGACACTCTTGCTCCAATTTACTCTTAACACAACTGAGGCTAAAGCCAGAGAAAGCAAAACAACAACACAGCATTAAAGTGACATGTATAAAGCTAACATGGTGGAAACACACTACGCACAAATGCACACACACGCCCACACGCACGCACTCAAACACACAACAAACGTGTTGCTGGACTGAATGCAGCACTACATGAATATTTCTGAAATATTATTGTCAGTGTTCACCATTTTTGAGTAATAATTTAAGGACAAAGTACCTGTTCATCAAAACTTGTTTCATTCCAGGCCGGGTTGAGATTCCTTACCCGACTGCTTAGTGTGGTCGTCACCTTGTACCTGTAAAACACGAACACACATTGTCAAATCATTACACTTAGATATTATAAATGAGCAAATTGTGTTCGCAAACACAACTTCTTCAATAAGTAACCAAAAGAAACCACTGCTTTCACCTTACCATGGTATAAAATTATACTTGTAGACCTCTTCAATAAGTGTGCAAAGTGTGTTTAAAGACCAATATAACTTATTCCAATGGTCAACAGAAACTACAGCTATCAAATTACCTTGGTTCACCATCATACTGATTGACTCCATTGTCAACACCATCAATCTCCTCGATGAAGCCCTCGTACATCAGGTCATACACCGTTTCAACAATAGGGTCTTCAGCGGTAAGCTCAAAGATCTGGGCAAGCAGACGACGCCCAAAGTGCAGGTACACGAGCCCAGCACTGCTCAGCTTGGTCACCCACGCCTTCCCATCACACAGGCTTGACATCGACTCATTAAAGCTCCTGAATATAATTTATTTTATCTGTTAGTATTTGTAAAGATAGCTACATGTGTTTTAAGAGTTTCACCATTTATACTGTGTGACTGCAAAAAACTTCCTGAACTTCCTTATTATTTCAGAAAATATTTCTTGGTCTGTTTTATTCAAAGACACAAGAAGCATACTAAGGCAACTATAAATTAATTGCTAGATTTTCATCCCTACCTGTCGACCCTTTTTTCAATCTGCCCCTTATATTTTATTGACTCATAAATGTTGACTAGGGTCTGTATTTTCGTATCAGTCCTGAAGAGTCCGGGAACAGCGTTTATTCATACTTAAGGTGACGATGTATAACAATCATATGTAAAAAAGAAAATTGTTATGAATGTGTTTGTGGTTCATATAGAAACCCTATAAGGTCCCTTATGCAATAAGAAAGAGAACATATTCAACAGTGACACAGTCATTTAGGAAAAATAAAATGTCACCCCATCCCCATTTTTAAAACATTTTGGATGAAAATCTAGCAATAAATGGCATATTTTGTGACACAAATTTTTCGCAAAATATCTAAGGTCTTTTCCCCAACACATTATTTATTTATTTGGCACTCTGGTATTCTTGCCAAATTTGCCAGATTGCATTCTCTACTCTTAAGAATATGATCATAATGAAACATTATATATATATATATACAAAGTAGGTTACTATAAGTATTATATATACCTTCATTAAACATTAATAGTTAAAGGGAGGTTATCATGTTTATATAAATATATATGCTTGTATTGTACAGAACACTTCATGTATTATGCTTTTAGTTGTACGCTTGGTTGGTGGTCTTTTATTTCAAATGAAATAATGACTTGAATTGACATGATTATAAATTCTTAAGTTATCGTCTACACAAGACATATAAACCAGGGCTTTTTCTGCCCATTTTGGGAAAAAGACCCTAAACATTTTGGGAAATTTTGCGTAGCGAAAATGCCGAAATTGGTATATTTTTACAGTTAAAAAAAAAAGCTGTCTAGTCTCCTGCACACGAGGAAATCATGTAATATTAGTTTATTTTCCCTTTTAAAGACCCAAAATGGCTGTAATATCAATCCTTGGGGTGTACATATCTATTGCAATAATCATGACAGATATTAATTCATACTGATCTCTGAATGTGATGAAAATCAATGATTTCTGAATTCAATTATCCCCAAAACTTCATCACATGTTTTTCACAGGACTTTCAAAATGAACCAGTACAGATATATTTTTTATATGAAGATCGGGAAAAATATCTTATATTTTGCTTTAGGAATGGGTCTGATAGTCAGATCTGAGGGTACTATAGAAAAAGCCCTGTAAACCTATTTTTTAATGTAAAAGGGACAAAACTCTGTACTGATGTAATTTACACTTCCAATGAAACTGACTGAAATTATGCCCATGACTTATTCATTATGATTGGATAAAAAAATACTTACATAATTATCTGTACAAGAAATAAAACTACTAGTCATTAACATAAAAGGGGAATATTTAAGTAATCTTCTGCATGTGGTTTTGCTGATGAAACAATTACACAACTGTAACCAAAATTGAAACGAAATGCTCACCTTTGATGATGGTCATATCTGTGTTTCTTGGGGTCGTACACTCCTCCCACATCGACCACAATGTCACATGTGTCCAATATTGCCTGGTCACGACTCCTGCAAATATAAGGCGAAAAAGATGGATGTTCTGTACAGAAAAATAGTTTCATTGATAAATTATAACAAGTTAGTCATGCACTGTGGCACAATGTTTGCACATAAAACCTATGATATCATAAGATTTGCTCTGATATGCTAGATTATAGGGAATAATTGTGCAAACAGCGCATGAAAACATATATTGACCAATACATAAAAAAGGTGCCGACCCTAGTATTTAAAAAAAAAATGAAAAAAAAATCCCCGTATCATTTACACATTTTGTTTAAACATACATGTAAACTGTCATTAACTTTTGAGATAATAAAGTCATTTTTTTAGGCCAAATATAAGAATTCCAGCTTGTCCATCCCAAGTCTAGTTTAAGCGACTGGCCAGGAACACAAACCTGACAATCTCCGAGTCTTTGTACTGTGGCAGTTGCTTGAGCATGAAGCAGGCCAGCACTTCATCGCAGTGGAATGTCCCATTGTGGGTACCAATCTTCAAACTCTTTGTATCGCCCGACATCCTCCTTATGTACGTAAAGTTAACTGTTGTTTTAATAATGAATCTTCTGTGGTATGTGACTGTTTTCAGAAAACTTCTGCAAAAACAAGAATGTAGTAATAAAGAATATTTATTAAATAAACTAAATATATGTTAATTTAACACACAAACATACTAGGCCTAAAAAAAAATATGTCTGTTTTGGGTAACTCGACCCTACCTATAAAAATGCGCCGACCCTAACTATTTTTTCCGTTTCTGAGCAAAAACAAGAGCTGTCACAGTATGTGACGAATGCCCCCAAATGTGGCATTGACCTACGAACAAGGTCAGTACATGAAAAGTTGATCTTGCCTTTACGTGTCAACATATATGGCAAGTTATTTTAAATTGCCTCTGAACATAAAAAAATACCACCCATACTTGACAACCTACACTGTTATGTCCTTATATTCAGAATTCCCTTGTGAATAAACACTTAGTGTATCTTTCACCTTAGAGGTAGGGACATGGGTCTTGCACACGACACGTCGTCTTGGTTATGTGGAACACATGTAGCAAGTGATTTTAAAATCTGTCCATAAAAGGGAAAGTAACAGCCCTGACACGACAACCTAAACTCTATCTTACATGCAGCACTCCATTGTGAATAAACACTAAGTGTGACCTTGACCTTTGAGGTAGGGACACGGGTCTTGCAAGCGACACGTCGTCTTGGTATGTGGAACACATGTGGCAAGTTATTTTAAAATCTGTCCATACAAGGGAAAGTTACAGCCCGGACACGACAACCTATACTCTATGTCCTTATATGCAGCACTCCATTGTGAATAAACACTAAGTGTGACCTTGACCTTTGAGGTAGGGACACGGGTCTTGCACGCGACACGTCGTCTTGGTATGTGGAACACATGTGGCAAGTTATTTTAAAATCTGTCCATACAAGGGAAAGTTACAGCCCGGACACGACAACCTATACTCTATGTCCTTATATGCAGCACTCCATTGTGAATAAACACTAAGTGTGACCTTGACCTTTGAGGTAGGGACACGGGTCTTGCACGCCACACGTCGTCTTGGTATGTGGAACACATGTGGTAAGTTATTTTAAAATCTGTCCATACAAGGGAAAGTTACAGCCCGGACACGACAACCTATACTCTATGTCCTTATATGCAGCACTCCATTGTAAATAAACACTAAGTGTGACCTTGACCCAGGGCTTTTTCTGCCCATTTTGGGAAAAAGACCCTAGACATTTTGGGAAATTTTGCGTCGTGAAAATGCCAAAATTGGGAAATTTTACTGTTAAAAGAAAAAGCTGTCTAGTCTCCTGCGAAATAGGTAATGATTTAATATGAGTTTTTTTCCCTTTAAAAGACCCGCAATGGCTGAAATATCAATCCTTGGGGTGTAAATATCTATTGCAATAAATCATGACAGATAATATTTCATATTTCCGATCTCTGAATGTGATGAAAATCAATGATTTCTGAGTTCAATTACCAAAAAAAACTTCACATGACATAATAGATTAGGATGTTGAAAATGAACCAGTACAGGAAAAAATAATTTCTAAAAAAAAAAAAACATTTTTTTTTTTTTTTTGGATTGGGATTTTTTTCTGAAGATTAGGAAAAATATCTTATATTTTGCTTTGGGAATGGGTCCGATAGTCGGACCCGTGGGTACTATAGAAAAAGCCCTGTGACCTTTGAGGTAGGGACACGGGTCTTGCACGCGACACGTCGTCTTGGTATGTGAAACGCATGTGGCAAGTTATTTTAAAATCTGTCCATACAAGAGAAAGTTACAGCCCGGACACGACAACCTATACTCTATGTCCTTATATGCAGCACTCCATTGTAAATAAACACTAAGTGTGACCTTGACCTTTGAGGTAGGGACACGGGTCTTGCACGCGACACGTCGTCTTGGTATGTGGAACACATGTGGCAAGTTATTTTAAAATCTGTCCATACAAGGGGAAGTTACAGCCCGGACACGACAACCTATACTCTATGTCCTTACATGCAGCACTCCATTGTAAATAAACACTAAGTGACTTAGTGTGACCTTGACCTTTGAGGTAAGGACACGGGTCTTGCACGCCACACGTCGTCTTGGTATGTGGAACACATGTGGCAAGTTATTTTAAAATCTGTCCATACAAGGGAAAGTTATAGAGCCGGACGACGGACGGACGGACGGACGGACGGACGGTGCGATTTTAATATGCCCACCTTCGGGGGCATAAAAATATTCGTTAGCCAATAGAGAGTTACGAAGGGCGGATAAATGCAGATTTCAATCAGAATTATTATTTATATGATAAAACAAAGTCAGGCAATGACAGTAATGTAGGAAAGACTGCCATGTGCAAGAAAACACTCTGAACTTACGACAGATTTTGAAAAAAAAAATCAAAAAAAATCCCTACCTACCCTACCTAGAAATTTTGGGAAGGTTACCCTAAACAAATAATTATTTTTTTTGGCATTAAGTTACTGACAAAATGGTCTTATACCACAAATTATTAACCCAATTCTAAAATGTTTTGAAAATACTTCGACTACAGAAGTGCATGTGTCACCATGCCACAATGCCCATCATAAGGCCAATATAAATTAATTGCTAGATTTCATCCAATTATTTCTTTTAGAATGGGGGGGGGAGGTTGACATGTATCTTTTTATTTTTCTTTGATGACTGTTTCACCATTGAGTATGCAGGGTTTTCAATAAGTTTCGGTTGAACCGTCTCAAATAGTAAAGTAACCGACCAGCTTCTACTTATTCTACTGAAAATTCATTTAGTTTTCCAAATTTGAACCGGCCCTATTGCCATTTGAACCGTCCATTTTGGCCGCAGCCGGTTCTTATTGAGAACACTGAGTATGACAAATGTTTACATCTACAATGATGGTATGAATAAACGCCTTTCCCGGACAATACCAGACCAATATGCAAATACAGAGCCCTGTTCATAATTTTTATTCGAGTCAATTAAATTTTAGGGGCGGCGGAAAAAAGAGGGAACTCACAGGGATGAAAATCTAGCAATTAATTCATAGTCGCCTAATGTCAAGCCAAATATAATACCATCTTTTATGTTGAATTTGCAAAATGGTGAAACCGTGTTAAAAACTAAAAACTTGGTGGGACTATTTCAATGTAAAAGGGGCATTAATCAAGTGTAACCGAGGAAATTGATTTGAAAATGAATTTTCTGAGACGGGAAATACCATAATTGTGGATTCTTTGTAGGTGAGGCCCAACCTTTTACCAGGGTTTTCAATATCCTTGGTTAAACTGCTAGGGTAACATTCCCCCTTTTTTAAGCTAAGCACTTCATTTCCTACATAATGAGCCATGCTTATGGCACTTTAGAACACATTAAAAAGTAAAATTTTATGTAAAAATTGCACCTTATGATTATGTTATCAATTTGTTTATAATATTATAAATAGTCAATCATTCTCCTTCTTGAGTTGTATTATTGGTTAATCCAAATCCAATTCCATTATAAACAAAAGCATTACAGAACTCAGGTCATTGCTTATATGTAATGAAGACTCAATTTGATACTCTCAAAAAGCTCTCTGTCTACGCAACTCGTCTCTTGGTCCTAGTGTAAAGCTACGACACTAGGGGCCACTTTTCCTGGTTTTTAACCAGTACTGATTACTTCAAAGTTCCCAGTTCTTCCCTCTAATTCCAATTGTCAGGCAAGTGAGCTACCAGTACTTTAAGGTCGGTCGGTGGAATTACCGAAAATCCGGAAATCCCCGTAAATACCGAAAATCCCTTCCATTCTCTGAGGTATATAGCGTTTTCTTTAATACGCCCGGATTTACTACATTATTGTGTTCGAATGTTGTATGCCGTAATTGTTGGAGGTTGGAGAGGGGTGGGGAAGCCTGGGAAGGGTGGGGGTGGGGGTCGTGGTGACTGAAACCCGGGACCCCCTTTCATTTTACATCGAGTGTGCGAGGTGGTTTGTACGCCGGGAGTAATAACTTATTATTAGTGTCATCGCTTGTATGCCATAGTTGGTTGTAGAGAGGGGAAGGGGAGTCGGTGGAGGGGTGTTGGGGTGACTTAAACGTAATCAAAACCAACTAAGTATGATAACAAGATTTATTCATTCAGTTTCGTTTATGAAAATTGTACTGTATTGGATGACACCGCACAGCAAGACACTTAAATTTGCGATCTGATAAGACAGCAGACGGTAATAGAGATACACAGAAGTTGTGTACTTTACATGGGCTGGAGTTATTTTGTTATCGTAGATATTGATATTTAATGTTTTAACTTCAAACTAGTAATTCAATTGATATCACATTATATTTTTTTATTGATTTTCTGATTTTTAATATGTCGTACATTGATTGTTTAATAGCTTTTGTATTGATATTGCTTGTAATTAGTTATCAGTTTATATTGTTGAAAGCGCCTTTGAACGTGTATATAGAAATGGTGCTGTATAAGTTAATCGATAAATAATAATTAATTGTGTATTGTGAACAAGTTGTGTGTCGAGAAAGGTGAATAACTGGTATCAAGCGGGAGTTGATTATACAATTGTCCTTATGTGTATCATAACGAATTGTATGTGTCTCAACTGTTATGTGGAATCGCTTGGTAATTTTCATTGCACAATCTCGCGAAGAAATAAATGCAAATTGTACAATTTCACTTAAATACCATCACTGCACCTAAATACGAATCATCAACATCATATATTAACATTGGTCATGATAGGAAAGTGTTATTAATGAATAAAGGCATGATCTAATATTTTATATCGTAAAGCATACCGTTTAAATACTTACATGCAATACTCGTCTCAATATCGATATGGACATGTCATTGTGAGATATTGGTCCATGTCTGTTATCTATCAGTAATGACACCCCACTGTGACAGATTCTTATCGTGCGGTCAGTACCTGGAACCATGCTGTCACTGATGACTATAATACGATGTGTATTGAACCCCAATCAATGGCGTTCTGGTTCAAAACGGAATGCTCCTGTGAACCAGAAATTAAATCTTGTATTTACACGGAGGTAACAAGTAAGAGTACGCGGTGTATGAAAGAAACATCGGAAGTCTGAATATTTATTTCTTAGTGTAATGCAGTTCAAGAGTACGTTGCACGTCAGTGTTTACGATATTAAAGAAATTAAATATAATACACCACTGAGGGCCATATGACATAATAAGGACAGCCATTTACCCATCGAAGGTGTATATGGACCGAGGCGTAAGCCGAGGTCTGTTCACCTTCGGGGGTTGAGTAGGCGGTTATTATAATGCCATATGTCACGAAGTGGTATATTATATGAAAGAGGATGATCTTAAGCGAAGTGATATTGCTAATTTTCGACCATATGAGAGCGTTCAGTTATGGCAGGATGAATGTGGACTTGAATTGGACCAAAGATTTGTATTATATATACACGCTCTCGTCATGGCCCATCCCCCACCCCCACCCAAAACCTACCCTCATTTAGTTGAAGAAGTTTCAACACATTCCTAATTTGTTACGTACTACAGCTTCAGAGAACATTGAAATGCAACAGCATCTTCAAAAAATCATAAAAAAATTGGTCTAATTGAAAATAACCTCCCTTCCTTATGGACTTTCATTTCGTATTATTTTAAGACGGACTGCTTATGCAATGTTAAAAATATTCATCAATTAATCCCGAAAGAAATCGATACTTATTTTGAAATAATCATCCTATTCTGCGAAAACAGTTAGGTTGCCGAAACATTCACGGGAATGACCGTAAAGTGATATGTTCGAATTAAAGGTAATTAACAACCGTCTTGCCACTATGACAGTACTCGTGAACTGTACCTTGTTTGTTATATAGACCTATCTAGCTCACAAACATTTTTCTGTAAACCTTAATATCCCGTTTTAGAACTATTCACATAAAGGCACACCAGCATTTAAATGGGTTAGTAATCATACAGAAATGCAATGTTTTAAGTCCACGTAAGAGAGCTATGTAATGGCTCTCTTCAGCAGCAATGTAGCACTAACGCGCAAGGGTTGTGGCAAATGTAAAGCATGTATAATAATAGAAGTTAAATACACATATGATAGCCTGAACATTCAGTGTATAAAACAAAATAAATAAAACATATGTACAAGATGTAAAACTGAGTTGACAAAACAGTTGTATAATGACTGTCAATTATCAATCAAAGCATACAAAGAACCCATGGCTAGAAAGATAGGTATAATGGTGTGACATTGTTGGCAGTACTGTTGAATGTCACGTCAATGCATATGTCTCCGCTTTCCCTAAAGGGGGACATAAGCTGAAAACATAAGCACCCTTTTTTTCATTTTTAAGTACAGTTGTTACTTCATGCGTACCTCAAAGACTCGAAAGCGAAACGCGAGGAAAATATGCCTGTAACATGTCATGTTGTCGAGCAAGTTCGAACTCTTCATGAACTTTTCCTGAACTATTTTTATTTATTTGTTGTTGATGCGATATAGAGAAATATTTTATCATAAAGCGATGATTATGGAATAATTCATCCCAGTAAATGTAGTCGACATCAGCTAACCGTATTTATTGCTGGCCGTTTACAAAAGGAGTAATTGCATTTGCGACGTGAGTTGCGCTGAGAGATATGCCACCTCAGTGAGACTGAAGTTTCCCTACAATGGGATTCACGGCGGGTCTCTGCAGCAACAAACTCACGCGCTTAAAAGGGTCTCACCGATTGTCTAGCTCTGACATAAATGGTACACCCCAAAATTGAATTTACCATGTATATCGTTTGACATAAAAGTGCATGTTGACATCAGCTAGCCGCTATTATTGCTTATTATTGGCGCATGGTTTTCGACGACGACAAAAGGTTAACGCAATTTGGAAAAAGGAGTAGTTGCACTTGCGACGCGAGTTGCGCTGAGAGATATGCCACCTCAGTGAGACTGAAGTTTCCCTACAATGGGATTCACGGCGGGTCTTTGCAGCAACAAACTCACGCGCTTAAAAGGGTCTCACCGATTGTCTAGCTCTGACATAAATGGTACACCCCAAAATTGAATTTACCATGTATATCGTTTGACATAAAAGTGCATGTTGACATCAGCTAGCCGCTATTATTGCTTATTATTGGCGCATGGTTTTCGACGACGACAAAAGGTTAACGCAATTTGGAAAAAGGAGTAGTTGCACTTGCGACGCGAGTTGCGCTGAGAGATATGCCACCTCAGTGAGACTGAAGTTTCCCTACAATGGGATTCACGGCGGGTCTCTGCAGCAACAAACTCACGCGCAAGCACTTCAAAAGGTATGACATGTTTTCCAGAGTAGACACAGCATGGCACGAGCAAAAATGATACAAAATGTTACATAATTCAAAAACACATTATATGAACAAAATGACATACAATAAAACACATAACATCTAAAATGACAATGTTTTTTTTGTACCGGACAATGGCGCACAGTAAATCCACAACAAACAATTGAATGCGCCTATGCATGAATTTGATGTTACTCAATATAATGGGAAATTTTCGTTTGGTTATTTTCAACACGCTTTTTTCGGGTATGTCGGTGTCACATGATCTCCCATATGAGGCGCCCTATCAGATATGGTAAAAAACAGTAAATTTGGGGGTTAGTTCGTAAGTAGCTGGACATGATGAAGGCAACGACATCAGCATTTACGTAGTTATGTGACAACTAGAAACAAACACGTATAAATCGCCGATGTAAGCTAACTAAATAGGAAGGTAGGTTTTACTGTACATAGTGAGTGAACATGAAAAAACAACGCACCTTGAGGTCCTCATTGCAGAATGCGCCTAGTCGCCAGACGTGACTGTCCCCAAAAATTGCAACTTTCTTCATTTTTAATAACAAGAGTGAACACAACATACATGCAATATATTTGAGCACACCTTTATATATACTGACAATCTGGCGATTGTGCTCAAGCCATGCCAAGGTGTTAATTCTGCTACAAACATTCATTACACGGTTCTAACTTTGATATATCAACAAGCGCTTTCATTAGGTACTGCGAATTCACACCTTTTTACCAAACACGTGAAATTTAACATATCACGTTCTCAAGGTGTTCCGACTTTAATTAGCCAATTTTAAAATCCATATTCGCTTTCTTTAAAAGCAAATGCTTACAACGCTTTTCCTAAAATGTATTCACTAAATCTATATTGTACTATTATTATACCAAGAACAATACGAATATAATTGATAAAACAACATATATATATAAATAGAAACACTGACGTGCAATGTACTCTTGAACTGCATTGCATTAAGAAATAAATATTCCGACTTCAGATGTTTCTCTCATACACCGCGTACTCTTACTTGTTACCTTCGTGTAAATAGAACAGAACAGATATTTTATTAAGACTTGTACAACGTACATCATCTTCTTAACCACAAATGAATAATAAATAAACAAACACATGGTATAACATAGGTTATACATAATATGAAATAGAATCATAAATACATTCAAAAAAATATTCACATCAGGTGAGGATGAACAAAACTTTTATAATTATAAGTCAATATTTAAAGTTGATCTTCAAATACTCCTTTGTGTAAATACAAGATTTAATTTCTGGTTCACAGGAGCATCCCGTTTTGAACCTGACCGCCATTGGGGTTCAATACACATCGTATTATAGTCATCAGTGACAGCATGGTTCCAAGTACTGACCGCACGATAAGAATCTGTCACAGCGGGGTGTCATTACAGATAGGTATCAGACATGGACCAATATCTCACAATGACATGTCCATATCGATATTGAGACGAATATTTCATGTATGAATTTAAATAGTATGCTTTATGATATTATTATCTTATATTAAGCCTTTATTCATTAAATACACTTTCCTATCATTGTCATGACAAATGTTAAAATATGTTGATGATTCTCATTTAGGTACAGTGATGGTATTTATGTGAAATTGTACAATTTGCATTTCTTTCTTCGCGAGATTGTGCAATGAAACATACCAAGCGATTCCACATAACAGTTGAGACACATACAAATCGTTATGATACACATAAGAACAATTGTATAAATTAGGCACACAATTGTTAGATATTCTTTTTCTTATGTACAAGTGATTCAAAGGTAATATTTCTACTATTGATACAACCTTATTCATTGTGATTTGACTATAATGTTTTCTGGCTTCATGTGAATGACCGTCCGATACTCGTATTGGGTATCATATGAATTGTAGTTAGAAATTATAGCAATCAAACACAATAAAATGTGATATTGAACTAGTTGTTAAAACATTAACATATATGAAATTAAAAGGACTTCCCGGGATTAAGCCACCCCCCTCGTCCGACTTCCACACCCCCCTCCACCCACCAACAACTTTGGCATACAGGACGACCAAAATGAAGTATTAAATATCGGCGTACACACCCTCGCATACTTTTTTGCATACGGTAAGGTACGACCTTACCCTCCCTTACCTCTACAATTTGAAATGAGATATGTGAAAGTAGTATTTGAGACTTCTTTGTAGCCACCACCCCCTCCTCCGACTCCCCCACCACTCTCCAACCAACCTCAACCACGACATACAACCCACTTAAACACAATACAGTTTTAAACCATACTGCATACTCTTGTGTATGTACTTAGATATATGAATGGGGTTCCCGGGGTTTAATCACTCCCTGCCCCACCCCAACTACTCCGACTCCCCCACCCCTCTCCAACCACCAAGATATACAGCATACAACCCACTAAAACACAATGCAGTTTTGAAGGAACGGCGTAAGAACCTCCTCGCATACTCTTCTTTTGTACGAACTTTTGAAAATGAAAGGGGGTCCCGGGTTTTAGTCACCACTACCCCCACCCCCAGGCTTCCCCACCCCTCTCCAACCTCCAACAATTACGGCATACAACATTCGAACACAATAATGTAGTAAATCCGGGCGTATTAAAGAAAACGCTATATACCTCAGAGAATGGAAGGGATTTTCGGTATTTACAGGGATTTTCGGATTTTCGGTAATTCCACCGACCCCTTTAAGGTCTTTCGTTTAGAATGAAGTGGCAAGGAATTAAACCAGACATAGTTCCCAAGTCTGCACCAAATAATGTAGCAACAGACAAGATGGGTTTTTTTTATGTCAGTACATTTTGAGAATAGACTTTCGAACAAAAATGAAAGCAACGTGCCTCTGACTATATTACTGAACTAGAAAATTATCAGTGACAATGGGGGGAATAAATAGTGTCGCGAAATTAGATTACAAAATAAAAATTAAACGAAATTTACAAGTCATGTCACAATTTTTATTAATATCTAAGCGCATATAATATTAAAATATCTTTCCTGGAAATGTCACGGAAAATAATATAAAGACATCAGTAAAAAGCAGTTTAACGTTAAAACACTTACCGGCACCAAACTGCCATAGGATGATTAATCAGGGATAGTTTGTGTGGTAACACCGACTCAGACACGTGCGCCATATTTACAACATTTCTACAAAATGAGCATTCCAACTTTCATTGATATTGAAATATCAGATCAGGTAATGTTTGTTTAACAACAAAGATACATACCAAGTTACATAATTCCGTACATTCCAAATAGAAATATTCTTTTGTCGAACATTTAATTTATTCCAGATTGCTAGCTTTTTCTTATTTCTGTTGAACCACTTTTGGTGTACATGTTCAACCAGTTTTGTTGTGTACGTTTTATATTCCTCATCTCTTGAGTCACGGTACTTGAATCCGGTTGTGGGTCTTAAACCCATAATGGCCATAACACTAGCACGGTACTCTTAACCAACTGAGCTAACTGGGCAGCTGGTTCTTGCCCTAGTCTCAAATAATAGACGTGTTATACGGGATTCTTCCAATCCCTAACGTCTAAACTGGAATGTGCAAAAAACGGGGTTGTTTTAAAAATATTAAAATTGTTTTAAGTGAAGTATTTTATGGTTGAAATTGATCATAAAGAGTTATATTTATATTTTACCATGTAAGTAAAATGTTATTTTGCACTAAACAAGCATTTAATGCATTAAAACAAGTTGTTTACCTTTGCAATAAAACGAAAGTTGACTGACACAGACAACAATTATGCGAAGGGGAACAACTCGATACAATCATAATAACTCGGCCTCCTCCGACAAAGCTTCGAGAAGACCTCGTTCTACAATCGTAACAACTCGGCCATGGCCGAAATGTTCCGAGCGATTTAAAACTGTGCCCTAAAGCCTTGCAGGTGCCCTTCATGTATATATCGTTATGTTTTGACAGTCAGAATGAAATGAAGAAAAGCCGTCAAACTCATAATTATAAGTTGGATATTTATTTTTTGTATACAGAACTTCTATATAAAATAACATTATCTGGTAATATTTCTTGTATGCTTTAACACAGAATCCTGATCGGAACAACTACCCACTTTTGATACTAAACAATTTGTACGTGAAGGATTTGCCATATCAAAAATCTAAAAAAAATCCGTCAACATAAAATTATTTGGACTAGTTCTTGCCCACACACACACACACACACACTACAGTTTGTTATTGTTTACTATTATTGAGCCCTCTACCTCCAAATTCTATGGAACATTAAGCGCCACCCAGCTCAGTAGCAGGTCAAGGGGGAGGGTGGGGGCACACAAAGCTGCCAGCATCCGTTGAGTCATATGTACCCCCCAAAACGAATTTAAGCCATCAACAAGTTCTAGTAGTCAAGTCACTCAAGATTGATACATTTTTATATTCATAATATGTCTTGGGTGTGAATATCAACTTTAATTAGACAATTTTATAAGGGAATAAAGAAAATAATAAAATTGCAAGTTGATTTTTCATTTTGCGAGTTGCCTCAAAAAGCACTCGCAAAATTTTGCGAGTGCTCCTCAAAGTTAAATTCGAACCCTGCATAGCACTCGATCATGAAAGCTTAAATTCCCAGAATGACAACTCGGCGCAGTCTTTTCGGTAAGATTGCAGAAGAACTCAACTAACCCAATACAACAAAGATTGGATTGAATTTCATTCATATTGCATTAAAACAAAGACATTTTTATTTTATGAATGTTTCAAGAAGGTATTTAAAGATTTTCTGCTACTTCTTTAGGCTGGGCTGCCATAGTTTCACTTAAAGTTCCTGTTCAGAAAAGCATCATTATCTAGCATGCCTTATTCTTGAAAGGCTTCTGAGGGGAATTTGCTCAGAACACAAAGCATTTTTGTCACTGACTAATTTTCATGGATCTTTATGAATTGCTCTGGCACCAATTTTTCTGAGTGTTCTTATTCAACTTCTACTTTTTGAAGAACTTTTTTTTTAAATGAACTACCATATCTTTTTCACTAAAATATTTTATTACAAGAATTGTAGATGTCAATAAAAAATGCCTATTAATTAAACTATAATCTGTTTTTTATGAGATAAACAAATATCATGTATGGCAAATGCCTATCAGAGTTTCTAGTCAATTTGTTGCTATTAATCTTTGATTTTGGCCTTGAGGTCTGCTCATATGGTTTTCAAAACTTGGACACACTCTTTCAGTCTGTATTTTCTTGCTAAAAATATACAAAACTAACAAACGCTTCTCTCAAGGCAGCTAAAATATTTCCTTGGACAGTTGCGGACTTC
This sequence comes from Mya arenaria, assembly GCF_026914265.1. Taxonomy (NCBI): domain Eukaryota; kingdom Metazoa; phylum Mollusca; class Bivalvia; order Myida; family Myidae; genus Mya; species Mya arenaria. The sequence goes on along the minus strand of NC_069125.1, from coordinate 12,124,332 downwards.
TTGCAACCAGCTGCAATATGCCATTCATTAATACAAAGATTGTGTGTAACGCAACAAAATACTCTTGGTCTTGTACAGAAGAGCTATCAGTGTTCGAGATGAATGGGGCCTGGGCCTTAAAAGGGAGATGTGTCTGCAAAATGAAACATTGAACAAACTCAAAAAAGTAACGACTATTTATTCTAAAATAGAATCAAGTGTAGATGGCTTGTTGAGTCATATATGAAACCGAACCACATGACTAGCTTTATGTGACAGAACTGTGCAAAAGAATTTTTTTTTAAACTGAAATCATTTCTTCTCTAATTTCGGTTAAAAAAAATAGTCGTAAACAGGACATTTTTAGGTTGGTGAATGGGGCTGAAGTTATCCCATATTATGCTATAAAAACAGCCTGGTTGAATGATAGTGAACATGTTATAATACCATTATGTCTCTTTAATATTTCAGACGAGTGAGTTGCGCGCATACCTAAAGGAGTTGGGTGCGGAAATATCAGCGGAAAACACAGAAGATGGCGTAAAAGATCTAAGGCAGTGTATCGAGGCCAGCAATGTCTGCTGGAAGGAGGGCGGCCCCTCAGACTCTGGTACAAAATCCATAGTTCCAAGTTCCAAATGCAGTTTAATTTGGTTGTTTTGTGTTATTAATATCTATTAATCCTCCAATACGCATTGGTTCCAAAAAATCAATTTGTCTGGGTTTCCAATAATGTACATTTGAATATACTATAGTTCATTTTCGAAACAGACTGAAAGCTTGAATTCTTTACATTAAGCAAAAAAAATCTGTAAATGTTACTTGGACAGTATTTGAAATTATAGGGTAATGAACATGCACTTTTATTGGAAGATTTTTAATAGATCTACTGTACATGTATTGTATCTTAATCTTGCAGAGATAGAGATGGTATTTAACGGCCTAATATCATTGTTGTTGATGCAAACTGAGCAGAGTGAAGACCTCATCCAGCTCTTCTGTAAAAATGTCTCACAGTTCCCCAAGGGAGATAAAAAGTGCAGTGTGCGCTTACGAATGTAAGTTAGCCTCTTGGATTTGATTCTTCAATATGTTTATTATGACTTTACATATGATTGAATTAGAAATTTCAAAAGAGCAAAATATCCGAAATTAGGAATATAAGTTGTCTTTATACTGATTGTGTTAGATTATTGAAATGGCTCCTATTATCAGGTGATAAGATGATGAATCGAGTCCAGTCTGAGCATTGCATGATGCAACCGAAACGAAGGTGACATGCACAAAGCCTGGGTGGTGTCTATAATAAATGGGGCTGGCCCTCTTTTCTTCTCTAATTTAGTAAATGAGTGACAGTTGGGGGTGAATTATTGCACGATGCAACCAAGGCCAAGGTGCACAGAGCATGGTCGATCTCTTAGACCTAGAAAAAAATAGGTTTGTATCTGGTCACATGCCCATAAAGATGTAGGTGACTAGTAGGGTTTTTTTGTGTTATTTTTTAAGGCATGTGAAATTCCTGTCAAAGCATATTATTTTCTATAGAACAAAGAACTGTTGCATTATTTGTTGCTGAAAGAAATCTACTTGGCAAAGTAGCCATATATTCTGATACTGCTTTGGGGGGGGGATAAAAAACTGAGTTTGTGGCAAATAAATGGGGTCGATAGGGTGACCATAGACAAACCTGTTTATTTAAGCCTATACGAGGCTTGCACCTCTTTTTTCTCTAATTTCAGTTGTGTAAAGTTGTAGATGTCATTCACCTTTGCTACACAAACACTTCTGGAGCTCTAAATTATTCTCTTAAGGATATTAACATCTTGTCTTATGATGAGGGTTAATTTCCCCCTTGATGCTTCTTTAATTATTTCGAACACAACACCTGAAATTTGGTGGTGTCCTCAAGCCATAATACAGCCATTAAGTATGGGAAGACTTTATGAACTATAAAATCATTATAATTTAAAAAAAATATTTGATCATTATTATATGTTGGGCACGTGAAAAGTTTGCAGTTAGCTTTTCTTTGTAAAACACAGGTATCTTTCTGGGTGTACATCTTTAACATGTTTTATTTAGCCATATAAACATGTTAGTTTGTCAAAGTTAATCTTTCTTAACCTTTCTCTATTAAATGCTATGTTTTTATGATTCATGGTAATTGGTTACAGTTTATCGAACCTTTTCCACGGTTTGCCAGAGAAGTCTTCACAGAAGGCAGACGTGTACCTGAGCCTGCTCTTGCTATCGAAGGAAGCCGACCTCGCATCCATGGTCATCACAGACATCACTCAGGTTGATATTTGTGGTTTTTGCATGTGTATGAGGTGCAAGAATTGCAGATCATTGAATGTGGCCAAATAAAACTAACTTTGTTTGGGTTACCTACAAAATAGGTGCCAAACATATTGTTTTTATTATCATTTCTTTTGTTTTTTTAAACAAATAATTTCGTTCTGTGTGTGTTTATGTAGTTGAAAACCTTCGAAGCTTTATACAGATTTGAGAAGATTACTATAATACCATTTTCCAATGATAACAATAACATTCTTACAAAAAGCCTAATAAGAAAAGAAGCCTACCTACCCTTCCTGTTTTCGAAACAGATGTAACCATAACCAAACCATTTAATCTTGTTCAATGTGAACATACTTCTTTAAATGACATGAAATATTTTAATTCCAATTTAAAACAAAATGGACGAACAGCATTGCATTTATATGTTGAAAACTGTTAATTTCTGGGTCCTGTTTCAATAAAATCTTCATCATAAACCTTACTAGTGCACGGGAATCCTGTAAAGTTACAGGCATAATATATATATCAGTGGTCGAAATTAACACAAGCCCGCAAGCCCTGCACTGGTAAAATGTATTTCGGGCTTGCTCAAATTCTGGATTTTTTATAACAGGGCTTGTCCAAAAAATTGATACCAAGCAATACTATAAGAATTCGGGCTTGTTCATCCAAAAGTCTAATTTCAATGACTGATATATGATAAAAGTTTTTACGATATTTTAACAACTTAGTTTTTGGGGAAAAGGGGAAATAAATGATCTAAAGTCTAATAATTTTTATTGAAACGAGACTCTATGACACCGGTTCAAATATCACTACATAAATGATGTATGCTGCAGGTTAAGAAGTGGGTCTCTGAGTGGGACATTGGAACGCAGAAAATACAGAACATTTATCGGGCGCTGCACGAAACACTTATAGCTTCGAGGATCAGGTACACTGCTTCTTTAAGGGGCTTAAAATGTGAAGACATTCTGGAAATGAAACCTCATGCTGAACCCTGTTTTGTGTTGAACAATGGATAGCCACTATACATTCAATCATGCATGCACGTTGTGGCAACAAAATCTTTTCAAATCCGTTGGTTTGCAGCACAAAGATCGCTGTCTGTATAACGTATTATTCCTTTTAGATATGCTAGTGGCCTTCCAAAGTTTTTTAGTCTGAATCAGTTACTTAAATTCAATGCTTTTCCAAACTGATAACTTGCAATAAGGTAGTAAGTTATGTATATTTTATTTTGCATCACTGACATATTTTATAAAGGGTTTAATTTGACATTGAAGCACTCCAAGCATGTTTATAAAGACAAATATTATATACATATAATAAAACATTTACGGAACATCGACTTGAATCGCTCATGTGTATTTTCAGTGAGCAGGCGACCAAGGTAATGATAGAGCTTCTTGGGACATACACAGAAGACAATGCCTCTCAGGCCCGCGATGATGCACAGAGGTACATGCTTTAGCATCTTGTGTACTGTATGTTAAATATGCTCCCTGATGGTGAATAAGTAGATGGCTTCGTAAAGTCATATTTCTTCTTTTTGCCAGTGTGTTTGATAAAAACTTGTCACCTGCCAGGGTTCGAATTTAACTTTGAGAAGCACTCGCAAAATTTTGCGAGTGCATTTTGAGGCAGCTCGCAAAATGAAAAATCAACTTGCAATTTTATTATTTGCTTTATTCCCTTATAATATTGTCTAATTAAAGTAGAAATTAACACCTAAGACATATTATGAATATTAAAAAAGTATCAATCTTGAGTGACTCGACTACTAGAACTTGTTGATGGCTTATTCTATTTGGGGGGTATGGAAAGACTCATCTGATGCTGGCAGCTTTTTGATAACAAAGCTGTCCAATAATTTGCCATTGTTCACTTTGTATATTTACCCTCGCCATCGGGTAATTTAATACCCATTCGACAGGCACGCTACAGATTTCATTAAGTCTATAAGTATTAAAAACAATAAAATAATAAATTTAAAATAAAAAAAGCAACAGTAAATGTAGCGTGGATACTTTGGACCATGAAATATATCGATCAACGAAGTCTATTCATTTTGACAGTTGGGCGGAAATATATTCAAAGGATGATGGGGTTTACATATAGTGCGCGAAAGCGCTAAATTTAGCCAATGATTGAGCTAGGTGATAACGTCATTCGTATTAACTTTGTATTATGCACGCCTCAGAGCATCCCGGAAAGATTCGAGATAAAACTCGGCCTTTTCCGTATTTGTTCTATTTTTGAAAACCTACTAGAGCGTGACTCCGTACTGTCTTCCTTATACCGGTAGTGTAAACATGCTACTTATAGAGCCTGCTGTTTACACGCGACTACGTAGCGGAATTAAGTTCATGTTTATTCTACTTTCCTTTTAACATTTTGTGGTCAAAAAAAGCCACTTGCAGAATTTTGCGAGCTTGAATAAAAGTCACTCACAATTTCCAAATGTCGCTTGCATTTTGCGAGTATGCGAGTCTAAATTCGAACCCTGCCTGCAAAAATAAATATGGTTAAACAAAAGATGGAAATACGAGGGTCATTCGGGAAGTTTGCGGAAAATTTAACACGAAGATGACAAATGTTGTTGAAAATGTTTTAAAATTGGTGCTATCTATATTGATGGGTCTGTTAGCTTCCTGAACAATCCTTGTACATGTAAGTCTGAGAGAAACTTAGTAATTCTAAAGTATGTGCCAAAACTAGTTTCAAACATGATCACCTTTTTCTTGTACATTTATGTTTGGTTGATTTTGAAAATAATTGGCCAGAATTAGGATTTTTTAAATGAGCTATAAATATAATATTACTTCTCGCTTCTTTTTCAGATGTATAGTTACCTGTTTAGAAGACCCAAACACGTTTCTACTTGACCATTTGTTGACCTTAAAACCTGTCAAGTTTCTAGAGGGAGCTTTGATACACGATGTAAGACCTAACCTGTAGATATAGATGTCTTGTACTAAAGATTGCCTTGATTTCATGAAGATTTAGTATTCGCAATTGTTAACAAATTGATCTTATCGATAAAACCCAGTGTTGTATCATTTTACCAATGTTTGCTGTTGATATGGCAAATATATGAAATTTTAAATCGCAAATGTGACCATTTATCAAAAAACCACTACAAAAAAGACATCGCAAAATCAAATGGATCTACAGTAAAGGATTTCAATATTAATCTATCCCTCCATAGTTATATATCTATGAAATTAATTGTTCACATGAAACAAAATTGTTGTGACACATTGTGACATCATTTGCGAAAATGACTTCTGTTGCTGCAGTAGGGCTGGGGAAAAAATGAGATTTTTCAGAGGATGGGTTTGAAATAAAACTGGTCACAATGTTTAGGTGTGAATTAAAGGTGATTGTCAGATATACTTCAAAATAGATATGACTGCCTACTTATGAAGAACTGTACTAATTTTCTTTGATGGGTTCATAAATCCCCAGTTTGTGTGAAATGGAGGTACATTTGTAAAGTGAAACATCAGATTTAATAAGAAAATGTTAGCTTTTGCTGCCCAAAATGAGTACAACATGTCTCTATGTGTTTTTTGTAGGTTGAAGTATTGAGGTTTACAGAAAATAGTGCATATAGTTTCAGTATATTTCACAAGCGTTTAAATTGTGTTAATGATTGTTGAGCTTATAATTTTTAACACTGAGCAAATCACTGACATTTTAAATACATAGATATGATTTTATGAGTTTTTTCGCTAACACTTCTCAGCAAGCACTCTTTACTTTTGTTCAGTTGTATTATTGTGACATTGCAGTTACTCACGATATTTGTGACGGGGAAATTGTCCCAGTACCAGCAGTTCTACAAGAATAACAAGGACTTCATTCAATCATTGGGTAGGTAGCAGCAATAAGTTTCAAAGTTTATTCATACACTCAATTCAAACAGAGTTTACAAACATGAGGATATAATAAGTATGACGAGGCTTTATGCAGGCACATAGAGAACACATATACATGTATGAAAACAAAGTATACAATAAGTTTAAAGTTGTCTGAATGTATTGATTCATTGAATTTCAAATTACAAAGAGAATTTCAATTATCAATAATCAGAATAAAAGTTATGTCAAGTTTAATTATTTTAAAATAGAAGAATCAGGAAAGGTGTCTTTGTGGAAATTTATTATAATACAGTTCTGTTGGTACTCAGTTAGGCACTTGTTTGGGATAGCACAATGAGAAGACATAAGAATGTATAAGAAACAAAGTTGAATGCACAAGAGAAACACTACCTTTCTGTATGAAGTGCAGAAGATGAACTCGCGTGTGCAAGATTATCGTGGAGATTCCAAGGCAGCTACTGGTAAATGTGGCTTCTATTTTCACCCTTCAGACACTGTTAATTGACTTGATGGCACATTTTTATATGACAAATGAATGTCTTGCTCTAGTTGAGTTTCAATATGGTGTTTGCTTCAGCTAGGAAGATGGCAGCATGAACTTTCTAATAGAAATGTATGGGAGACACAGTTGAATGCACAGGAGTTAGACTACCTATGTATTATGTAGTGCTAGGTACAAACTCTCAGTGCTAGATTATACTGGAGATTCCAAGGCGGTTACTGGTTTAGGTGGCCTCTATTTTCACCATTCAGACACTCCGTTAATTGACTTGACTCAAATTGGAGTCTCTTCCCCCCTTGTCACTTGGCGCTGGAGAAAAACTACCTTTGTATTATGTAGTGCTAGGTTCAAACTCTCAGTGCTAGATTATCTTGGAGATTCCAAGGCGGTCACTGGCTTAGGTGGCCTCTATTTTCACCCTTCAGACACTCCGTTAATTGACTTGACTCAAATTGGAGTCTCTTTGCCCCTTGTCACTTGGCGCTGGAGAAAAACTACCTTTGTATTATGTAGTGCTAGGTTCAAACTCTCAGTGCTAGATTATCTTGGAGATTCCAAGGCGGTCACTGGCTTAGGTGGCCTCTATTTTCACCCTTCAGACACTCCGTTAATTGACTTGACTCAAATTGGAGTCTCTTTGCCCCTTGTCACTTGGCGCTGGATAAAAACTACCTTTGTATTATGTAGTGCTAGGTTCAAACTCTCAGTGCTAGATTATCTTGGAGATTCCAAGGCGGTCACTGGCTTAGGTGGCCTCTATTTTCACCCTTCAGAAACTTCTTAATTGACTTGACTCAAATTGGAGTCTCTTTGCCCCTTGTCACTTGGCGCTGGAGAAAATCTACCTATGTATTATGTAGTGCTAGGTACAAACTCTCAGTGCTAGATTATACTGGAGATTCCAAGGCGGTCACTGGTTTAGGTGGCCTCTATTTTCACCCTTCTGACACTGTTTAGTGACTAGACTCAAATAGGAGTCTTGTTTCTCCTTGTCACTGGAGAAAACTACCTATGTACTATGTTGTGCTAGGTACAAACTCTCGAATGCTAGATTATCGTGGAGACTCCAAGGTGGTCACTGGCTTAGGTGGCCTCTATTTTCACCCTTCAGACACTGTTAATTGACTTGACACAAATAGGAGTTTGTTCCGTCTGGACATGAAGTGGTGTAGGAGACGAAGTTGAATGCACTGGAGATAGACTACCTATGTATGAAGTGCTAGGTACAAACTCGGAGTGCTAGATTATCCTGGAGATTCCAAGGAGGTCACTGGTTTAGGTGGCCTCTATTTTCACCCTTCAGACAATTTAGTACTACTCATTGACATTTGTTAAGTTTAAAACACTACTTCTGTTCAATAACTTCATGTTGTTGTTTTTATATAACTCATAACTTAATTGATTATATTTTTACCCCAAACAATTCTTTTTAATGTTTGATATGGATATTATTGCCTAAAAAGACAATTTCCTGAGGACATGCACATGTCAGGACTTTCCATTTGCAGATTTACATATATAAGTTCATATCACATACTTGTAAACACTGAACGTGAATTATTAAATTGCTTTTATGGTCCCCAGAATTTTAATAAACTGCTGTTATGGTCGCCAGAATTGGTTATAGCTTAAGTAAGGTTAAAAATCTTGACAAGCCACAAACACTCCAAACACTCACTATCAGCCATTAAAATTCTACATCATTGAGCCCAAATTCCTGCATATCTACATGCCGTTAGACATTGAAACAATCCCTGTGATACATATAAATAATATTCAAATCTTGAATAAACCTGGCAGATATTTTTCCAGTGTCAGGCTTGTAGAGTCTCCAGTCTCCAAGGCTGTTTCATAAGCAGGATTAACTTTTTTATCATGAATTTTCAACTGGTAGATGGTTCTTTATCACATATATATATTCATTACTTGTTAATCACTGAGATAAGCAGGATTAACTTTTTATCATGAATTTTCAACTGGTAGATGGTTCTTTATCATATATATATATATATACATTACTTGTTCATCACTGGAGATGAGAGATTTGAATGACGACTCATGTTATATCCTTTGTTTTACAGGCCTTACCCACGAGGAGAACCTACGTAAGATGCGCGTGCTGACATTTATGCAGATGGGCGAGACGAAGAAGGACATTGATTACGAAAGTATCCAAAAAGAGTTAGAGCTGAATGAAGATGAGGTGGAGGTCTTCATCATTGAAGGTATGGAAACATTGGCAAACAACAAAGCCATCTTAACAATAAGTGTATCATATGATATTGTTTTCAAAGCTGCACTCTCACAGGTTGGCAGTTTAGAATTTTTTTCTTGGAATGAACCAATTGCCGTTTTAATGTCTGGGACCCAGTGATATATGACTGCTGACATCATATAAAGATTACATTTTTTTTCATATAAACGTTCAAAAATTGATGTTTTGTGGCGGAAAGCTTTACTAACGATTTAAGGAAAACTAAATGTTCTGCTGTTTTCTAAACAATAAGATCTGTTCTACAGTGAGTTATATTATAACTGAATTGAAGGCATTGATGCCAAATTCAGCCGATTCTGAGACAAAAAATGAGATGAAATGTCAAGACTGTCAATAATTGAGAGTGCAGTTTAAGAAACATAAATACTTGATTGCAGAGTTTATCTAGTTAAGATTGGGCAAAATTAAATGTATGCATGTTTATTTGATTCTGTGATGCATCATGGAAATTCTATGCTGCGCCTTATAGCCTGTGTAGCAAATCAATGGTGCTATTGTAAACAAAGTACCAGATGTTTGAAATGTTCATGGCATTTTATTGTTGGTTTTTTGGACAACTACCATGCAACTATTTTACATATTTACAGCACATGACTTCAAGAAACAGATTTGCCTAATATTAAAAAACTGCTCAACACTATTTGTTGAAATGATTTGAAATATACAACCAGATTTAATGTCAGCAAAATTGACTCAACATATAGCTGAACAAAAACAGAATATTTCATATATCTATTGCAAAAAAAAACTGCCGCAAATACATTGATCTATAGATGTCTGCATCATGGAAATTCTCTGCCATGCTTTATATAGCCAGGGTAAAAAAAATATTACTCTACCGGGTATATTAAACAATGAACCAGACATTTAAATGTTTTAAATTGTTACAGCACATGACTACAAAAGGCAAATTCACTTCATACAAAAGAATTTCTCAATGCTATTTGCGGAAAATATTAAAAATAGAAAACCATTTTTTGTCAACATTCAGCCAAACAAAATTGCTACAAATACAGTGAACTCTAGATTCTGTGATGCATCATGGAAATTCTATGCTGCGCCTTATAGCCTGTGTAGAAAATCAATGGTGCTATAGTAATCAAAGAACCAGATGTTTGAAAATGTTTTTGGCTTTCAATTGTTGGTTTCTTTGGACACCAGTATAAGAGTCAGAAATAAAGGGCCAGGATATTTATGTGTTGTGCTGCATCATGGAAATTCCACGCTGCGCCTTAGCCTGTGTAAAAAATCGATGGTGCTATAGTTAACAATGATTGAAAAGTTTTTGGCTTTTTATTTTTGGTTTCTTTGACACCATTTAGAATTTATGGTCAGAATTTAATGTATAAGGAATAAGGGGCCAGGATATTTGTGTTGCGCTGCATCAAGGAAATTCTATGCTGCACCTTATAGCCTGTGTAGAAAATCAATTGTGCTATAGTAAACAAAAAAAAACATATGATTGAAAAGTTTTTAGCTTACAATTTTTAGTTTCTTTGGACAACTACTTTGCAACGTTTCTTTGAAGAACTACTTTGCAACAACTTCACATTGTTGCAGCACACAACTGCACACCTACCAATGATGAATAGGCAATTTTGCTGTATGTAAAAGAAAACCTAAACTACTAAAAATAGAATTCTTCATATTGAGCTGCATCATGGAAATTATACGCTGCGCTTCTAGCCACTGTAGAAATCAATGGTGCTATATTAAATAAAGAACCATATGACTGAAAAGTTTTTGGCTTTTTATTTTTTGTTTCTTTTACACCTGTGAGAAATAAAGGTATAAGATATAAATGGGTCAGGATAGTTAGTTATGTACTGTGCTGCATCATGGAAATTCTATGCTGTGCTTTTAGCCTGTGTAGAAAATCAATGGTGCTATAGTAAACAAAGAACCATATGATTGAAAAGTTTTTGGCTTTTTATTTTGGGTTTCTTTGACACCTGTCAGAATTAAAGGTATTAGAAATAAACGAGCAGGATATTTATGTGTTGTGCTGCATCATGGAAATTCTATGCTATGCTTTTAGCCTGTGTAGAAAATCAATGGTGCTATAGTAAACAAAGAACCATATGATTGAAAAGTTTTTGGCTTTTTATTTTGGGTTTCTTTTGACACCTGTCAGAATTAAAGGTATTAGAAATAAACGAGCAGGATAATTATGTGTTGTGCTGCATCATGAAAATTCTATGCTATGCTTTTAGCTTGTGTAGAAAATCAATGGTGCTATAGTAAACAAAAAATCATATGAACAGGCAAGCTCTAGGCTTTTTCTGTCAGGATCACTTTGGACAAATACACAAAAAGGCAATTATTTTCAAATAAATTAAAGATATGAAACAAACAACAACTAAATACCACCAAACGCAATACTGCTTAAACACTTTCTGTGGCAAATTCAAGGCAGCATTATAGATCCATGTTTGGTTTATTTACTTACAAATTTTTACTAGATAATATTGTTCATTTTTCCCAGCAGCCTCCAATAAGTACAAGGCCTAATCATTGAAAATTGCAGTTTTACAAATTCACAGACATAACTTTGTCAATATAATATGAGCTGCATCTCTAAATTTGGGGCCTTAAGAATAACATTAAGTTTTATTATTTAATTGGGTATTTGAATAATATGACATTTCAGGAAGTAATACAAAAAATTCCATGATGATATCACTCATATTGCGTAAGATATGTGTTAACAAGTGAGATTTTGTATTGTACATTTTAAATTCTAAACTTGGCATCACGCACATGTCATCATTACTAAGTACATTCTATTCTTGAAATGAGGTGCAACATAAATGTATCAATATTACAACTAGTTCATAATTTTAGTTGTTTTCCTTACAAGGAATCGTAAATGGAACATAAATTAAGAAAACAAAAATGATGATTAACTTTAGTATTTTAATCCACTGGGCCTTTTTAAAGCTGCACTCTCACAGATATACCATTTTTACAACTTTTCAAATGTTCAATCTGTGAGAGTGCAGCTTTAAACAAAGACTATGAAAGCAGTCAAAATAAGTTGGGTGATAATCTGTGGTTGCTAATTAAACACGAGTAAACTAATGGTAATAAATCATCGAGAATTTGATGCGCCAATGACAATTTTTTGAAAGAAACGAGTTTGGAAGAAATTAATAACCATAGAAACCATGTTTTTTTATGGAAAAAATGCTTCACTTAATTTGTGTTTATTGAATATAACATAAGTAACAACCAGAACTTGCAGTTATTCAAGTTCTTTTTGCAGTTATAATACATATATTAATTCTGCCTATAATTGCAGTTGTGAAGACGAAGGCTGTGCAGGTGAAAATTGACCAGATGCAGCGGAAGGTAATTATCACGTCGACCACACACCGCACATTCGGACGGCCCCACTGGCAGCTTCTGCACGCAAGTCTCATTCGCTGGCAACAGAACCTGGCCAGTGTACAGACAAACCTCCGAGCCCTAGACATCATGCAGGCCCAGCAGGCCCAGACTGTCCAACAGTAGAAACGACCATCCTCAAGCCACATAAAATACACGTGCGCATCTAGCCATCCACAGTGCACTTGTTTCACATGATCCGACGTGCATTTATATCTCGGACAAGATTTTTAAGTATTTCCACTGATTCTAGACTGATGTATTATTTTAATGAGTATCTAGAATTTTCTTACTTTGTTATATTTCTGGTAATTGATCATTTTCTTTGTAAATCTAATTTTGAATGCGATAAAGTGAAGCTATATGACTGCTACAAACAGTTGGTCTGTCACCTGAGATGACGTTAAGGGGGCAAATGGAGTACTAGTGTAATGTTTGTGTTGACTTTGACAGGATACCATTACCTGAATAATCTTCATTCTCAAAATAAACTTCTGTTCTGTACTAAGTCTATACTATACTAAAGGGTAGTATGTGACAGTAAAACTTACCACACATTGTAAAACCCTCATTCTTTACTCGAATTTAGTAATAATCAGTAGTTTTTACTTTATTTATTTGCTGGTAAGGCCTAAAAAATTACATTTGGTTCAGGTTACCCGACCCTACAAAATAGCTGCCGGCCCTACCGTTGCTTATGTCGTTTAAAACCATTAAAGCTTTATAAATGAGATTACTTTAACACCATTCTCCAATGATGACAATACCTGGTTTACATAAAGTCAAATAAAATGAAAAAGCCCAACCGTACCTGTTTTTGAAAAAGATTTAACTCTAATCAAAGCATTATTTTTGGCTTGATATATTTAAGGAAAAAACCTGATTGTGCTTAACATAGACATAAGCTAAGTATTTCATTTGCCCCCTATATACAGTTCAATATCATGGATACATTTATATATTCTAATGGTTATTTATTGATTTCTGCCTTGTATATTTGTACATGTAAGTGCTAGGAATAATTTCTCTGTGTTTGTAGTAATTTTGTACATTTTAACAATAAAAAATTCACAGCGGTACTTAATTTATACTGAAAATAAAGAACTTGAACTGTAAAACAGTGTTCAAGGGTAGATAAATTGACTACGAGGAAATTTTCATGTGAAATGTTAGTGATCCTTTCTTAATTTAAGTCATCTTAATAAAAGCTGTTACTGTATTTATTTCACATGTATTTTTTTCATTCTATTTAGAAAAAAATCTCAATAAAATCATGGTAAACTAGACTTGTTATTTTTAGAAAACCTGTTTCCTTTAACTTGTTTTACTTCTTTGACAGTGGCCAATGCCACAGCTGATTTTGAGAAATGTTTGGGGTTTAGCCTGGCTTTAAAAATGGCAATGGGCTGCAGAAAAAAGATAGTTCTCTAAAGGAGAAATGGGTGCTGTGTGATTCTGTGAAGAATGAAAATATTTTTTTATACCCCCCCCCCACAACTAAGTTTAAAGGGTGTATATTGGGGTCATATTTACATAATTTTTAACCCTGGACCTAGTATTGTGACCTTGACCTTTTGCGGTTCAAAAATGGGTTCTAAGGAGGATGGTCTGATTTGTGAAGGTGTGATTAGAATTTCATTGATATCAGCGGGCGTTTGAGATACTAAGCAGGCACAAAATGCAAGACTCCATTCTATGACAGTCACTGTGAACATGATTGCTGTAAATGAAAAGTCAATCTCAATTCGGGACCACTATTTCTATACCTATAGTTCGTACCTGAAGGCTCTCTTGTCCGTAATGAATGGTTGTCAAAGTATCACTTAAGCTCATCGATATGTGTAGAAGAAACGGAGTGGGCACGAAAGCCTCAAAGACTAGACCTTCAGCTTTAAGTTACCATGACCTGATATTTTTTCCAACTTTCTTTGCTATCTTGAGGATTGTGAGACTAAGTTTCATCAGTATGTGTTGGACAAACGGCCAGCTCAAACACTTCATAGGTCCGGAATGTCTCATTTGTGAATTGAGCATTTGACCATAGTTTCATGAACATATTTCAATACATAGAGCAATTGAGCGTACATGTATATGGTGTTAAAGCTCAAACCTATTACCGTGTTTTGTGACCTTAATCCGGTTTTTGCATTTCGCATTGACGAATACAAGAAACTTGTGACTGCTATTAGGCATTCAATATTACTGATGTTTTAATTTGACTACATGTAGCTTAAAGCTTAAGAAAAGAAATCCTGACAAAAATTTGACGGATTGGTGTAAAAACATCCACACAACTCTATGCAACTTTTACCTTCCCCTATCCAAATGTAGCGAAAATCCATTCCAAGAAATTATCCCAAGATTTCATAAAATCTTCCGTACAGGGAATATCAAGGAGTGTTAACCTATTGAACATGTGCTACAGTTGCTCTCCAAATCTTATTTATTAATGGCAGCTTTTCATGTTTCAAGTAATAGAACTATGAGGAATGACATTTCACTGACGGGAGCGAAAGGCTATGCCACTCATTAAATGTCAGAATTGATTTTGCCTGTAATTAATAAAAACACGTCTTGCAGTACCATAAAAAATCATGATGGATAATTTCCTGTTATTTTTTGCCATTCGTACATTTGTACTTTAGTAAAATCTGGCTTAAATGAAACCTTTCCGTAGTACCGTTGCGCAATTTAACAGTTTAAATAGTATGTATTGTAAAAAGGTCGGAGACTTTACAAATAAACATTTTATAAGTTGAGCATAGACGTGGTCGCCAGTGGCATATATGGAACCTCATTACTAATGGCAATTACCTAAATGCGCATATATCATTAATTTCGATTCTATAATCGCCTGACCTGTTACAGGATGGTTTCTTTACACAATTTACAAATTAAGGCAAATGAGGCGATGGAATAATCACGAATTGATGTTTGTGTTCTTGGAACAATATAATTTTTTTCAATGACCGTCTATAAGTACGAGTGACCAGACCATTTGTAAACAGGACTGTCTGGTATGGATATCTGCATAATCAGTCAGTCTGTTGAGTTTTCCCGGAGAAAAACGAGAAAATCATTAACCTTGTTAGATGCACTCTTCCGGAAAACTTATCAACTAGTAATACGCCCATTAAGTCGATTATTTTGCCTTCTGAATTATGTGGGTAAAAGACACAGACGATTTGCCATATACATATGCTATGGGAAGGTTTGAAACTGTTTGCGCCAACGCATTGGTCATATGAGGTTCTTTCGTAGGTTGTCTTAATTCGAAAATGATTGGATAGTATAAAGGTCATTTGGTTGGATCGTCTGTCTGTCGTTTACCCGGTCGGAATGGTGAATACATTGACTATCGCAAAACAACTCGTCGACGTTATCTCCTATTTGCGACGTTAATAAAACAGTTCATTGATATTATTTTTGTTGTCAGTGCCTTAATTCTGTGCAATATCTTAGAAATCTTGGACAGTATACAAGTATGTCTAAAGGATCTCAGCTCAACTATTAGTGCACAATTCTTTAACCGACATTTTACCATATTCTTGGGAAAACCAGAAAGTGCGTCCGTTTTCTTAGGAAACATCTCTTGGTTAAATCTAAACTAGCAGAAAGCAACAAAGAACAGTTCTTGAACATTAATGTCATAGCCACAAGTATGTGTATTCAGAAAACCGTTGTTAAATTGATCATTTCTGCATTTCCCGGCGGAGTGTCTCAAAAGACTCATGATCGTCAAACAGACCTTTGGCCAGACTCGAACTTCCATACACGCGAGACCTACATCATCCTGTGTCGAGGGAACATGATAGTGATTACTGCCTAACATTGTTTAACGCATTGTTCCTGAAAACTGATCAACTGGTTATTACGGCCATTAAGTCGATTCTTCTGCCTTTTGATTTTAAGTGCACTATTCCTGACAACTGATCAACTGGTTATTGCGGCCATTAAGTCGATTATTCTGCCTCTTGATTTTAAGTGCACTATTCCTGACAACTGATCAACTGGTTATTACAACCATTTAGTCGATACTTCTGCCTGTTGATTCTTAAGTGCACTGTTCCCGACAACTGATCAACTGGTTAATTCTGCCTTCTGAATTGTGTGTGTAAAACGACGTACGATCTGCTGTATTCACATCCGGAACACCTCGGCCATATTCCATTGAAAACAGGTTATGTTATTTTGAGAAAACTTGTTTTCCTTTCTGTGGTTATTTCAGTGCCACAACTTTGTGCTTAATCTTAGATATCAATGACAATAAACAAGTATGTATATTGGACTTCTATTCAAGTATTAGTTCACAATTCTTTTACCGACAATTCTACATTAAACCATATTCTTGAGAGATACAAAAAGGGGTGTCTGTTTTCTTAGAAACATATCTGGAATAAATCTAAAATAAGCAGAAATCAACAAGGTACCTAAACATTAAAGACATTGCCACAATTATATGCTTCCAGAGAGACGTTTTAATAACGGACATATTTGCATTTTCCTGCGGAGTGTTTCTTAAGAAGAAGAATCGTCAAACAGACCTGTGGCTTTTTAATGTGATGGCAGTATGCATGAGAATGACTCAGTCTTAAGTTAAATAAAAGCCGCTCAATCATAAAGGACCCTGGTTGCTTTCTGCAAGGCTTAAACTTGAGCCTTGTTGATTTCCGTTCAACCATTTACATAATTGCAATTTGACCGATATTGAAACAAAAACCAGATAAGCATTCTGTTTTGGAAGTAAACACCGATCTACTTCCCAATAATAGTTATTGTGCAGGACAAAACATTGACGTCAAGTGAGTCTGTATTTGTTTTGTGCTTTTGAAAATCCTCGCTTTAATTAAATGTTACCGTTACCACTGTTACGTATAGAGTCTGTTTGGTACAAACAGTATTTATTGTAAAGATGTCTGACATTTTACAAATATACATTTTTTAAGATGAGCATGGAGGAGGTAGCCAGCGGCATATATATATGGAACATCTTTCATAATGTCAATTTACTAATTGCTCATAAAATCATTTATTCGAAAATGTGGCAGCAACGCTAGTGGGTTTGAACATGTTTCAAATTTCAACCCTGGACCTAGTATTGTGACCTTAACCCTGAGCAGTTCAAAGATGGGCTCTATAGAGAATGATCTGATTTGTGGAAGGTGTCATTTCAATTACACCTAAATCCATCCATACATGTAGAAATAATGGAGTGGGCACGAAAGCCTCAAAGACTTGACATAGAATTATAAGATCCATGACCTGATATATTTTCCAACATTCGTTTCTCCGGTCACATTGAAGAGATGATCGTGTGACCAAAATTTACTAAGTATATGTTTCACAAAGGACCAGCTCAAACACTTCATAGGTCTAGTATGTCTCATTTGTGAATTGAGCATTTGACCAAAGTTTCATAACATATTTTAATATATAGAGAAATTGAGCGTATATGTAAATGTACATGGGGTTAAGGCTTTAACCAATAGATGTGTTTGGTGACCTTTATCCGGCATGGGTTTTTGCATGTTGCATTGACGACCACAGCCTTCATGTGACTTCTATTAGGCAGTCAATATTACTGATGTTTTAATTGGACAAGCTTTAAGCTTTAGAAAAGAAATCCTGACAAACAAATGACGAATTTGGTGGGAAAACATCCACACAACTCGATGCAACTTTCACCTTCTGTTTCTCCAATTGTAGCGAATATTCATTCCCATGAAAGTATATCCCACGATTTCATAAACAATCTCTTCCGTGAATCAACGAGTGTTATTGAATATGTGCTGCAGTTGCTCTCCAAATTTTAGTTATTCCCTTGGCAGCTTCTCATGTTTCAAGTAATGAATTATGAGAAATGATATATCACTGGCGGGGCCGAAAGGGTATGTCAATCATTCAATGTCAGAATTGATTTTGCCTGTAATAAAATAAAACACGTCTGGCAGTACCATATCACGGCGGGTAATCATTGGAGCCATAACCTTTTGTTATGTGTTGAAAATGCTCCAACGCGTCTTTCGTTATAGTGCCAATGAGTGGAATATGGATGTAAACAGTGAGTATGGTTTATTATTTTCATTTTTAGAGGTTTATACGAGTAAATTTAAAAAAATGGAGAATGTAGTTCCGCATAGGAATGGCCATGAGTTGTTCTAAATGTAAAAGTTTTGAATAAAATTTAATATCTGATCGTCTGGAACTTGCATAACTTGCTAGATTTAGTGTTGACAACGTAAAAATCTGGATTTTCGTGAGAATTGTTCTCGTACCTTAGGTTTAAGCATTTTCTTTACATGTGTGTGGCTTTTTTATTGACAAAAGGTTGCCGCGTTACAAATTTAAGAACTTTATTTGTTATACTTGCTGCACTATGCTCGATTTTCTGAACGTTGTGGTGCCAATGAATAAGTTGTGGTGCTCATGAATAGAAATTTAGTAGAAAACGAATTGTGAAGAAACTGTAGCAATTTCATAACATGAAAATTAATAATTAACTGAATTAATATCATTTTCGATCTCTATAAGTATGACCTACTATAACACAGCTTCGCGGACTTTAAGGTTCACTTGGTGTCTAATAAATCAATACTTGATAGCAAATGGTCGTCGTAATACTAATTCTGTATTTCCAGGTATTATAAGGCAAAAATCTAACGATTGTGTTTACATATTTTCAGATGGGTGTCTTTAAAGGGAAAAGAAGGCGGTGCTATTCATGTCGAGAAAAAATTACTCCGTAGCTCAAAATTTGCAAGAAAAAGTATTTACAGTCATTCACCTAAATAAACAAGCACTCCCTTGAATAGTAGTATGAATGACCAGACCTGTTGTAAACATGAGGTTCTGGTATGGACATCTGCATACTCAGCCAGTCTGTTGAGATTTCCCGGGGAGCAAAATAATTTGTTTTTATAAACCTTGTTAGATGCACTCTTCCTGAAAAATCAATTCGTAATACGCCCATTTAGTCACTTATTCTACCTTCTAAGTTATATGGGTAAAAGAGACGGACGATTTGTCATATACAAATGTCATGAGAAAGTTTGCAACGCATTTGCGCAAACGCCCTGGTCAGATAAAATTTCTTCGTAGGTTGTCATAATTCGAAAAAAAAACTTTGATAGTATAAAGGTTATTTGGTTGGATCGACTGTCTGTCGTTCACCCAGTCGGAATAGTGAATACATGGATTATCGGAAAGCAACTCGTCGACGTTATATCGTCTATCTCCTATAAGCGACGTTAATAAAACACTATTCTTAATACTATCTTTATGGTCATTTCATTGCCACAACTACGTGCTTAATCTTAGAAATTCAGGACAATCCACAAGTATGTCTAATGGATCTCTTCTCAAGCCTTAGTGCACAATTCTTTTACCGACATTTCTTCATTTTACCGTATTCTTGGGAAATCCAAAAAGGGGTGTCTGTTTTCTGAAATATATCTTGGTTAAAATCTAAACTAGCAGAAAGCAACAAAGAACAGTTCTTGGACATTTATATCAGAGCAACAATTATATGCTTTCAGAGAGACGTTTTTACAATGGACATATTTGCATTTCCCAGCGGAGTGTCTCAAAAGATTTATAATCGTCAAACAGACCTGTGGCTTTTTATGTGATGGCAGTATGCGCGCGAAGGACTCAGCCTTAAGTTAAATAAAAGTCGCTA
The DNA here is from genome assembly GCF_026914265.1 of Mya arenaria. Classification (NCBI taxonomy): domain Eukaryota; kingdom Metazoa; phylum Mollusca; class Bivalvia; order Myida; family Myidae; genus Mya; species Mya arenaria. The sequence goes on along the minus strand of NC_069125.1, from coordinate 12,104,323 downwards.
AATCATAAAGGACCCTGGTTGTTTCTGCAAGGCTTAAACTTGAGCCTTGTTGATATCCGTTTAACAATTTATATGAATTGCAATTTGACCTATATTTATATGAAAGCCATCCTAAATTTTCTTTGATTTGGATTTAAACACCGATCTACTCCCCCATGAAAGTAAATGTACAAGACACAACATTTACGTAAGTCAGTCTGTATTTGT